>NW_026974859.1:0-266052 GCF_030014295.1 Loxodonta africana | reverse complement strand
CTAAGGGTTATGTTTAGGGTCACAAGTGGGCCAAGGTTAAGGTTAGGGTTAAAGTTAGGGTTAGCTTTAGGTTAGGGATAGGGTGAAGTTTAAGAGAGGTTGAGGGTTAGGGTTATGGCTAAGGTTTGGGTTTGTTTTTAGGTTAGTGTTAAGGTTGTGTTTAGGGTTAGAGCTAAGTTTACGGGTTTTGTTTAGCTTTAGGGTTAGGGTTAGATTTTAGGTTAGACTTAGGTATAAGAGTTAGGGTTACGATTTGTGTTAGGCATTGTGGTTGGGGTGAGGGTGAGATTTAGGGTTAGGGTTGGGTAGGTTTAGGATTATGGTTATGGTAAGGTGTCAGAGGTTAGAGGTGTAGTTTAGGGATAGGGTTTGAGTGAGGGTACAGGTTAGGCATTGTGGTTCCGGTCATGGTTAGGTTTAGTTTAGGGTTAGGGTTAGGGTTAGGGTTACGGTTAGGGTTAGGTTTCTAATTAGTTTTCGGGTTAGAGCTAGAGTTAGGGTTAATGTTTGGGTTAGGCTTTGGTCTTAGGGGTTAGGGTTTGGGTTAGGGTTAGTGTTATCGTTAGAGCTTAGGGGTTTCAGGTTAGTGTTCTGCTTAGGGCTAGGGTTAGCATTAGGGTTAGGCTGGAAGGATACTGTTAGGAGTTAGAGTTAGAGTTACGGTTAGTTTTACAGCTAAAGTGAGGGTTTAGGGTAAGTGTTATGATTAGGGTTAGAGTTAGAGTTAGGTTTAGATTCAGAGTTAGGGTTAGGTGTAGGATAAGAGTTAGCTTTATGTCCAGGTTTAGGATTAGAGTTAGTGTTCTATTTAGGGTCAAGGTTAGAATTAGGGTTAGGATCAGGATTCTGTTTAGGTTTCGTTTCAGAGCTGTTGTAAGGGTTAAATTTAGGGTTAGAGAGGGACTAGCGTTATGGTTAGGGTTAGGTTTAAGGTAAGGGTTTGGGTTGGGTTTAGGTTGAAGGTTAGGGTTAGGGTTTGGATGAAGTTTAGGTTAGGGTTAAGGTTATTTTTATGGTTAGGGCTAGAGTTTGGGTTTGTGTTCAGGTTAGTGTTAAGGTTAGGTTTAGGGTTCGGTTAGGGTTAGGGCTTATGTTTTGGGTTAGCGTTAGGTTTAGGTTCAGGGTTAGTGTGAAGTTTAGGTTAAGGGCGAAAGTTAGAAATAGGTTTAGGAGTATAGATAGTGTTAGACGTTAAGTTTACGGTGTTAGGGTTAGGTTTATGGTTAGGGTAGGGATGAGTTTAGGGTTAATATTAGGATTAGGGTTAGATTAGGGTTACTGTTCGTATTAGGGTTAGGTTTAGGGATAAGTTTGGAGATAACATTATGTTTAGGGTTGGGGATACGGTTAAGGGTTAGGGGGAGGGTTAGGGTTAGGTTTACACTTAAGGTGAGGGTTATGGTAATTGTTATGGTTAGCGTTAGAGTTGGAGTTAGCCTTAGGTTTAGGGTGAAGTTTCCGTTAATAGTCAGGGTTAGGGTTAAGGTTAGATTAGGGTTAAGGTTGGTGTTAGAGTTCGGTATAGGTTTAGGTTTAGGGTTTGGGCAAGGTTAGGGTTAAGGCTAGGTTTACGGTAAATGGTAGGGCTAGGTTAGGGTTGTTAGCGTTAGGTTTAGAGTAAGAATTAGTGCTAGGAATTAGGGTTAGGGTTAGCGTCAGGTTTAGAGTTATTGTTAGGTTTAGGGTTAAGTTTAAGGCAGAGTTAAGGTTAGGGTTAAGTTTAGGGTTAGAGGAAGAGTCAGGTTTAGGTAAGTGTTAGGGCTAGGATGAAGGATAGCGTTAGGGTTAGGAAAAGGGTTAGGGGATCGTGTGAGTGTTAGTGTTAGGTTCACAATTAAGCTGATGTTTTACGGTGTTACGGTTAGGAGTAGGGTTAGGGTTAGGTTTAGGGTTAGGCCTAGATTTAGGGGATTGTTTACGGTTTGGTTTAGTTTTAGGTTAGGGTTCGGCTTAGGTTTTGGGTAAAATTCGGTCAAGGATGAGGGTTAGGGTAAGGGTTAGGGTTTGGTGTTTGAGTTAAGGTTAGGGGTAGCTTTAGGGGTAGGTTTAGTGTTAGGGTTAGGTTTAGGTGTTTGGGTAAATATTAGGGTCAGGTATAGGGTTAGGTTTAAGGTTAGGGTTAGGTTTTGGTTTAGGGTTAGGTTTAGGGTGAAGTTGAAGTTAAGGGTGAGAGTTGAGCTGAGGGTTAGAGTTAGTGGTTAGGGTTAGGGTTAAGTTTAGGATGAAGTTTAGGGTTAAGGTTAGGTTTCGATTTAGTGTTAGGTTAAGTGTTAGGGTTAAGTCTTGTTAAGTTTAGGACTAGGTGAAGGTTAGGGATAGGGTTAGGTTAAGGTTTGGGGTTAGGTTTTGATTTTAGGTTGAGGGTTATTGCTGGGTTTCCATTGAAGCTGAGTGTGTAGGGTAAGTTTTAGCGTTAGGAATAGGGTTAGAGTTAGATTTGGGGTCAGGGTTAGAGTTAAGTTTCGGGTTAGGTTTATGGTTAGGTTTAGGGCTAGGGTCAGGGTTGGGGGAGATTTAGTGTTACGTTTAGTTTTAGGGTTAGTGTTAGGGTGAAGTTTATGTTAAGCATGAGGTTTAGGGTTGCGGTTAGGGTTCAGGTTCTGGTCAGGGTTAGGTTAGGTTCAGGTTGAGGTTTAGGGTTATGTTTAGTATTAGTGTTAATTTTGGTTAGGGTTAGGGTTTGAATGAAGTTAGGATAGGTTTAGGGTTATGGTTAGTGTGAAATTTTGGTTAAGGGTGAGGGTTCGGCTTAGGGTAAGGGTTTGAGTTATATTTACTGGTTAAGGTTATGTTAAGGGTTCCCATTACGTTTAGGCTAAGAATTTGGGTTAGAGTTAGGGTTAGGGGTTAGTGTTTCAGTTAGATTTAGGATAGAGATGTACTTAGGGTCAAGTTTAGGGTCACGGTTAGATTTAGAGTTACGATTACAGTTAAGGTGAGGGTTTTGGGTAAGTGTTAGGATTAGGGTTAGGGTTAGGGCTAGGGTTAGGGTTAGAGTTAGGGTTAGGGGTTAGGGTTAGGTTTAAGTTTATGATAGGCTTCAAGTTAGGTTAAGGTTAGGTTAGTGTTAGGGTCAGTGTTAGGATTAGGATTAGGTTTCGGGCGAGGGTTAGGGTCAGAGATATACTAAGGGTTATGTTTAGGGTCACAAGTGGGCCAAGTTTAAGGTTAGGGTTAAAGTTAGGGTTAGCTTTAGGTTAGGGATAGGGTGAAGTTTAAGAGAGGTTGAGGGTTAGGGTTATGGCTAAGGTTTGGGTTTGTTCTTAGGTTAGTGTTAAGGTTGTGTTTAGGGTTAGAGCTAAGTTTCCGGGTTTTGTTTAGCTTTAGGGTTAGGGTTAGATTTTAGGTTAGACTTAGGTATAAGAGTTAGGGTTACGATTTGTGTTAGGCATTGTGGTTGGGGTGAGGGTTAGATTTAGGGTTAGGGTTGGGTAGGTTTAGGATTATGGTTATGGTAAGGTGTCAGAGGTTAGAGGTGTAGTTTAGGGTTAGGGTTTGAGTGAGGGTACAGGTTAGGCATTGTGGTTCCGGTCATGGTTAGGTTTAGTTTAGGGTTAGGGTTAGGGTTAGGGTTAGGGTTAGGGTTAGGGTTAGGGTTAGGGTTAGGGTTAGAGTTAGGGTTAGGGGTTAGGGTTAGGTTTAAGTTTATGATAGGCTTCAAGTTAGGTTAAGGTTAGGGTAGTGTTAGGGTCAGTGTTAGGATTAGGATTAGGTTTCGGGCGAGGGTTAGGGTCAGAGATATACTAAGGGTTATGTTTAGGGTCACAAGTGGGCCAAGTTTAAGGTTAGGGTTAAAGTTAGGGTTAGCTTTAGGTTAGGGATAGGGTGAAGTTTAAGAGAGGTTGAGGGTTAGGGTTATGGCTAAGGTTTGGGTTTGTTCTTAGGTTAGTGTTAAGGTTGTGTTTAGGGTTAGAGCTAAGTTTCCGGGTTTTGTTTAGCTTTAGGGTTAGGGTTAGATTTTAGGTTAGACTTAGGTATAAGAGTTAGGGTTACGATTTGTGTTAGGCATTGTGGTTGGGGTGAGGGTTAGATTTAGGGTTAGGGTTGGGTAGGTTTAGGATTATGGTTATGGTAAGGTGTCAGAGGTTAGAGGTGTAGTTTAGGGTTAGGGTTTGAGTGAGGGTACAGGTTAGGCATTGTGGTTCCGGTCATGGTTAGGTTTAGTTTAGGGTTAGGGTTAGGGTTAGGGTTAGGGTTAGGGTTAGGGTTAGGGTTAGGGTTAGGGTTAGGGTTAGGGTTAGGTTTCTAATTAGTTTTCGGGTTAGAGTTAGAGTTAGGGTTAGTGTTTGGGTTAGGCTTTGGTCTTAGGGGTTAGGGTTTGGGTTAGGGTTAGTGGTATCGTTAGGGCTTAGGGGTTTCAGGTTAGTGTTCTGCTTAGGGCTAGGGTCAGCATTAGGGTTAGGGTGGAAGGATACTGTTAGGAGTTAGAGTGAGGGTTACGGTTAGTTTTACAGCTAAGGTGAGGGTTTAGGGTAAGTGTTATGATTAGGGTTAGAGTTAGAGTTAGGTTTAGATTCAGAGTTAGGGTTAGGTGTAGGATAAGAATTAGCTTTATGTCCAGGTTTAGGATTAGAGTTAGTGTTCTATTTAGGGTCAAGGTTAGAATTAGGGTTAGGATCAGGATTCTGTTTAGGTCTCGTTTCAGAGCTGTTGTAAGGGTTAAATTTAGGGTTAGAGAGGGACTAGCGTTATGGTTAGGGTAAGGTTTAAGGTAAGGGTTTGGGTTGGGTTTAGGTTGAAGGTTAGGGTTAGGGTTTGGATGAAGTTTAGGTTAGGGTGAAGGTTATTTTTATGGTTAGGGCTAGAGTTTGGGTTTGTGTTCAGGTTAGTGTTAAGGTTAGGTTTAGGGTTCGGTTAGGGTTAGGGCTTATGTTTAGGGTTAGCGTTAGGTTTAGGTTCAGGGTTAGTGTGAAGTTTAGGTTAAGGGCGAAAGTTAGAAATAGGTTTAGGAGTATAGATAGTGTTAGACGTTAAGTTTAGGGTGTTAGGGTTAGGTTTATGGTTAGGGTAGGGATGAGTTTAGGGTTAATATTAGGATTAGGGTTAGATTAGGGTTACTGTTCGTATTAGGGTTAGGTTTAGGGATAAGTTTGGAGATAACATTATGTTCAGGGTTGGGGATACGGTTAAGGGTTAGGGGGAGGGTTAGGGTTAGGTTTACACTTAAGGTGAGGGTTATGGTAATTGTTATGGTTAGCGTTAGAGTTGGAGTTAGCCTTAGGTTTAGGGTGAAGTTTCCGTTAATAGTCAGGGTTAGGGTTAAGGTTAGATTAGGGTTAAGGTTGGTGTTAGAGTTCGGTATAGGTTTAGGTTTAGGGTTTGGGCAAGGTTAGGGATAAGGCTAGGTTTACGGTAAATGGTAGGGCTAGGTTAGGGTTGTTAGCGTTAGGTTTAGAGTAAGAATTAGTGCTAGGAATTAGGGTTAGGGTTAGCGTCAGGTTGAGAGTTATTGTTAGGTTTAGGGTTAAGTTTAAGGCAGAGTTAAGGTTAGGGTTAAGTTTAGGGTTAGAGGAAGAGTCAGGTTTAGGTAAGTGTTAGGGCTAGGATGAAGGATAGCGTTAGGGTTAGGAAAAGGGTTAGGGGATCGTGTGAGTGTTAGTGTTAGGTTCACAATTAAGCTGATGTTTTACGGTGTTACGGTTAGGAGTAGGGTTAGGGTTAGGTTTAGGGTTAGGCCTAGATTTAGGGGATTGTTTACGGTTTGGTTTAGTTTTAGGTTAGGGTTCGGCTTAGGTTTTGGGTAAAATGAGGTCAAGGATGAGGGTTAGGGTAAGGGTTAGGGTTTGGTGTTTGAGTTAAGGTTAGGGGTAGCTTTAGGGGTAGGTTTAGTGTTAGGGTTAGGTTTAGGTGTTTGGGTAAATATTAGGGTCAGGTATAGGGTTAGGTTTAGGGTTAGGGTTAGGTTTTGGTTTAGGGTTAGGTTTAGGGTGAAGTTGAAGTTAAGGGTGAGAGTTGAGCTGAGGGTTAGAGTTAGTGGTTAGGGTTAGGGTTAAGTTTAGGATGAAGTTTAGGGTTAAGGTTAGGTTTCGATTTAGGGTTAGGTTAAGTGTTAGGGTTAAGTCTTGTTAAGTTTAGGACTAGGTGAAGGTTAGGGATAGGGTTAGGTTAAGGTTTGGGGTTAGGTTTTGATTTTAGGTTGAGGGTTATTGCTGGGTTTCCATTGAAGCTGAGTGTGTAGGGTAAGTTTTAGCGTTAGGAATAGGGTTAGAGTTAGATTTGGGGTCAGGGTTAGAGTTAAGTTTCGGGTTAGGTTTATGGTTAGGTTTAGGGCTAGGGTCAGGGTTGGGGGAGATTTAGTGTTACGTTTAGTTTTAGGGTTAGTGTTAGGGTGAAGTTTATGTTAAGCATGAGGTTTAGGGTTGCGGTTAGGGTTCAGGTTCTGGTCAGGGTTAGGTTAGGTTCAGGTTGAGGTTTAGGGTTATGTTTAGTATTAGTGTTAATTTTGGTTAGGGTTAGGGTTTGAATGAAGTTAGGATAGGTTTAGGGTTATGGTTAGTGTGAAATTTTGGTTAAGGGTGAGGGTTCGGCTTAGGGTAAGGGTTTGAGTTATATTTACTGGTTAAGGTTATGTTAAGGGTTCCCATTACGTTTAGGCTAAGAATTTGGGTTAGAGTTAGGGTTAGGGGTTAGTGTTTCAGTTAGGTTTAGGATAGAGTTGTACTTAGGGTCAAGTTTAGGGTCACGGTTAGATTTAGAGTTACGATTACAGTTAAGGTGAGGGTTTTGGGTAAGTGTTAGGATTAGGGTTAGGGTTAGGGCTAGGGTTAGGGTTAGAGTTAGGGTTAGGGGTTAGGGTTAGGTTTAAGTTTATGATAGGCTTCAAGTTAGGTTAAGGTTAGGTTAGTGTTAGGGTCAGTGTTAGGATTAGGATTAGGTTTCGGGCGAGGGTTAGGGTCAGAGATATACTAAGGGTTATGTTTAGGGTCACAAGTGGGCCAAGTTTAAGGTTAGGGTTAAAGTTAGGGTTAGCTTTAGGTTAGGGATAGGGTGAAGTTTAAGAGAGGTTGAGGGTTAGGGTTATGGCTAAGGTTTGGGTTTGTTCTTAGGTTAGTGTTAAGGTTGTGTTTAGGGTTAGAGCTAAGTTTCCGGGTTTTGTTTAGCTTTAGGGTTAGGGTTAGATTTTAGGTTAGACTTAGGTATAAGAGTTAGGGTTACGATTTGTGTTAGGCATTGTGGTTGGGGTGAGGGTTAGATTTAGGGTTAGGGTTGGGTAGGTTTAGGATTATGGTTATGGTAAGGTGTCAGAGGTTAGAGGTGTAGTTTAGGGTTAGGGTTTGAGTGAGGGTACAGGTTAGGCATTGTGGTTCCGGTCATGGTTAGGTTTAGTTTAGGGTTAGGGTTAGGGTTAGGGTTAGGGTTAGGGTTAGGGTTAGGTTTCTAATTAGTTTTCGGGTTAGAGTTAGAGTTAGGGTTAGTGTTTGGGTTAGGCTTTGGTCTTAGGGGTTAGGGTTTGGGTTAGGGTTAGTGTTATCGTTAGGGCTTAGGGGTTTCAGGTTAGTGTTCTGCTTAGGGCTAGGGTCAGCATTAGGGTTAGGGTGGAAGGATACTGTTAGGAGTTAGAGTGAGGGTTACGGTTAGTTTTACAGCTAAGGTGAGGGTTTAGGGTAAGTGTTATGATTAGGGTTAGAGTTAGAATTAGGTTTAGATTCAGAGTTAGGGTTAGGTGTAGGATAAGAATTAGCTTTATGTCCAGGTTTAGGATTAGAGTTAGTGTTCTATTTAGGGTCAAGGTTAGAATTAGGGTTAGGATCAGGATTCTGTTTAGGTCTCGTTTCAGAGCTGTTGTAAGGGTTAAATTTAGGGTTAGAGAGGGACTAGCGTTATGGTTAGGGTTAGGTTTAAGGTAAGGGTTTGGGTTGGGTTTAGGTTGAAGGTTAGGGTTAGGGTTTGGATGAAGTTTAGGTTAGGGTTAAGGTTATTTTTATGGTTAGGGCTAGAGTTTGGGTTTGTGTTCAGGTTAGTGTTAAGGTTAGGTTTAGGGTTCGGTTAGGGTTAGGGCTTATGTTTAGGGTTAGCGTTAGGTTTAGGTTCAGGGTTAGTGTGAAGTTTAGGTTAAGGGCGAAAGTTAGAAATAGGTTTAGGAGTATAGATAGTGTTAGACGTTAAGTTTAGGGTGTTAGGTTTAGGTTTATGGTTAGGGTAGGGATGAGTTTAGGGTTAATATTAGGATTAGGGTTAGATTAGGGTTACTGTTCGTATTAGGGTTAGGTTTAGGGATAAGTTTGGAGATAACATTATGTTTAGGGTTGGGGATACGGTTAAGGGTTAGGGGGAGGGTTAGGGTTAGGTTTACACTTAAGGTGAGGGTTATGGTAATTGTTATGGTTAGCGTTAGAGTTGGAGTTAGCCTTAGGTTTAGGGTGAAGTTTCCGTTAATAGTCAGGGTTAGGGTTAAGGTTAGATTAGGGTTAAGGTTGGTGTTAGAGTTCGGTAAAGGGTTTAGGTTTAGGGTTTGGGCAAGGTTAGGGTTAAGGCTAGGTTTACGGTAAATGGTAGGGCTAGGTTAGGGTTGTTAGCGTTAGGTTTAGAGTAAGAATTAGTGCTAGGAATTAGGGTTAGGGTTAGCGTCAGGTTTAGAGTTATTGTTAGGTTTAGGGTTAAGTTTAAGGCAGAGTTAAGGTTAGGGTTAAGTTTAGGGTTAGAGGAAGAGTCAGGTTTAGGTAAGTGTTAGGGCTAGGATGAAGGATAGCGTTAGGGTTAGGAAAAGGGTTAGGGGATCGTGTGAGTGTTAGTGTTAGGTTCACAATTAAGCTGATGTTTTACGGTGTTACGGTTAGGAGTAGGGTTAGGGTTAGGTTTAGGGTTAGGCCTAGATTTAGGGGATTGTTTACGGTTTGGTTTAGTTTTAGGTTAGGGTTCGGCTTAGGTTTTGGGTAAAATGAGGTCAAGGATGAGGGTTAGGGTAAGGGTTAGGGTTTGGTGTTTGAGTTAAGGTTAGGGGTAGCTTTAGGGGTAGGTTTAGTGTTAGGGTTAGGTTTAGGTGTTTGGGTAAATATTAGGGTCAGGTATAGGGTTAGGTTTAGGGTTAGGGTTAGGTTTTGGTTTAGGGTTAGGTTTAGGGTGAAGTTGAAGTTAAGGGTGAGAGTTGAGCTGAGGGTTAGAGTTAGTGGTTAGGGTTAGGGTTAAGTTTAGGATGAAGTTTAGGGTTAAGGTTAGGTTTCGATTTAGGGTTAGGTTAAGTGTTAGGGTTAAGTGTTGTTAAGTTTAGGACTAGGTGAAGGTTAGGGATAGGGTTAGGTTAAGGTTTGGGGTTAGGTTTTGATTTTAGGGTGAGGGTTATTGCTGGGTTTCCATTGAAGCTGAGTGTGTAGGGTAAGTTTTAGCGTTAGGAATAGGGTTAGAGTTAGATTTGGGGTCAGAGTTAGAGTTAAGTTTCGGGTTAGGTTTATGGTTAGGTTTAGGGCTAGGGTCAGGGTTGGGGGAGATTTAGTGTTACGTTTAGTTTTAGGGTTAGTGTTAGGGTGAAGTTTATGTTAAGCATGAGGTTTAGGGTTGCGGTTAGGGTTCAGGTTCTGGTCAGGGTTAGGTTAGGTTCAGGTTGAGGTTTAGGGTTATGTTTAGTATTAGTGTTAATTTTGGTTAGGGTTAGGGTTTGAATGAAGTTAGGATAGGTTTAGGGTTATGGTTAGTGTGAAATTTTGGTTAAGGGTGAGGGTTCGGCTTAGGGTAAGGGTTTGAGTTATATTTACTGGTTAAGGTTATGTTAAGGGTTCCCATTACGTTTAGGCTAAGAATTTGGGTTAGAGTTAGGGTTAGGGGTTAGTGTTTCAGTTAGGTTTAGGATAGAGTTGTACTTAGGGTCAAGTTTAGGGTCACGGTTAGATTTAGAGTTACGATTACAGTTAAGGTGAGGGTTTTGGGTAAGTGTTAGGATTAGGGTTAGGGTTAGGGCTAGGGTTAGGGTTAGAGTTAGGGTTAGGGGTTAGGGTTAGGTTTAAGTTTATGATAGGCTTCAAGTTAGGTTAAGGTTAGGTTAGTGTTAGGGTCAGTGTTAGGATTAGGATTAGGTTTCGGGCGAGGGTTAGGGTCAGAGATATACTAAGGGTTATGTTTAGGGTCACAAGTGGGCCAAGTTTAAGGTTAGGGTTAAAGTTAGGGTTAGCTTTAGGTTAGGGATAGGGTGAAGTTTAAGAGAGGTTGAGGGTTAGGGTTATGGCTAAGGTTTGGGTTTGTTCTTAGGTTAGTGTTAAGGTTGTGTTTAGGGTTAGAGCTAAGTTTCCGGGTTTTGTTTAGCTTTAGGGTTAGGGTTAGATTTTAGGTTAGACTTAGGTATAAGAGTTAGGGTTACGATTTGTGTTAGGCATTGTGGTTGGGGTGAGGGTTAGATTTAGGGTTAGGGTTGGGTAGGTTTAGGATTATGGTTATGGTAAGGTGTCAGAGGTTAGAGGTGTAGTTTAGGGTTAGGGTTTGAGTGAGGGTACAGGTTAGGCATTGTGGTTCCGGTCATGGTTAGGTTTAGTTTAGGGTTAGGGTTAGGGTTAGGGTTAGGGTTAGGGTTAGGGTTAGGGTTAGGGTTAGGGTTAGGTTTCTAATTAGTTTTCGGGTTAGAGTTAGAGTTAGGGTTAGTGTTTGGGTTAGGCTTTGGTCTTAGGGGTTAGGGTTTGGGTTAGGGTTAGTGTTATCGTTAGGGCTTAGGGGTTTCAGGTTAGTGTTCTGCTTAGGGCTAGGGTCAGCATTAGGGTTAGGGTGGAAGGATACTGTTAGGAGTTAGAGTGAGGGTTACGGTTAGTTTTACAGCTAAGGTGAGGGTTTAGGGTAAGTGTTATGATTAGGGTTAGAGTTAGAGTTAGGTTTAGATTCAGAGTTAGGGTTAGGTGTAGGATAAGAATTAGCTTTATGTCCAGGTTTAGGATTAGAGTTAGTGTTCTATTTAGGGTCAAGGTTAGAATTAGGGTTAGGATCAGGATTCTGTTTAGGTCTCGTTTCAGAGCTGTTGTAAGGGTTAAATTTAGGGTTAGAGAGGGACTAGCGTTATGGTTAGGGTTAGGTTTAAGGTAAGGGTTTGGGTTGGGTTTAGGTTGAAGGTTAGGGTTAGGGTTTGGATGAAGTTTAGGTTAGGGTTAAGGTTATTTTTATGGTTAGGGCTAGAGTTTGGGTTTGTGTTCAGGTTAGTGTTAAGGTTAGGTTTAGGGTTCGGTTAGGGTTAGGGCTTATGTTTAGGGTTAGCGTTAGGTTTAGGTTCAGGGTTAGTGTGAAGTTTAGGTTAAGGGCGAAAGTTAGAAATAGGTTTAGGAGTATAGATAGTGTTAGACGTTAAGTTTAGGGTGTTAGGGTTAGGTTTATGGTTAGGGTAGGGATGAGTTTAGGGTTAATATTAGGATTAGGGTTAGATTAGGGTTACTGTTCGTATTAGGGTTAGGTTTAGGGATAAGTTTGGAGATAACATTATGTTCAGGGTTGGGGATACGGTTAAGGGTTAGGGGGAGGGTTAGGGTTAGGTTTACACTTAAGGTGAGGGTTATGGTAATTGTTATGGTTAGCGTTAGAGTTGGAGTTAGCCTTAGGTTTAGGGTGAAGTTTCCGTTAATAGTCAGGGTTAGGGTTAAGGTTAGATTAGGGTTAAGGTTGGTGTTAGAGTTCGGTATAGGTTTAGGTTTAGGGTTTGGGCAAGGTTAGGGTTAAGGCTAGGTTTACGGTAAATGGTAGGGCTAGGTTAGGGTTGTTAGCGTTAGGTTTAGAGTAAGAATTAGTGCTAGGAATTAGGGTTAGGGTTAGCGTCAGGTTTAGAGTTATTGTTAGGTTTAGGGTTAAGTTTAAGGCAGAGTTAAGGTTAGGGTTAAGTTTAGGGTTAGAGGAAGAGTCAGGTTTAGGTAAGTGTTAGGGCTAGGATGAAGGATAGCGTTAGGGTTAGGAAAAGGGTTAGGGGATCGTGTGAGTGTTAGTGTTAGGTTCACAATTAAGCTGATGTTTTACGGTGTTACGGTTAGGAGTAGGGTTAGGGTTAGGTTTAGGGTTAGGCCTAGATTTAGGGGATTGTTTACGGTTTGGTTTAGTTTTAGGTTAGGGTTCGGCTTAGGTTTTGGGTAAAATGAGGTCAAGGATGAGGGTTAGGGTAAGGGTTAGTGTTTGGTGTTTGAGTTAAGGTTAGGGGTAGCTTTAGGGGTAGGTTTAGTGTTAGGGTTAGGTTTAGGTGTTTGGGTAAATATTAGGGTCAGGTATAGGGTTAGGTTTAGGGTTAGGGTTAGGTTTTGGTTTAGGGTTAGGTTTAGGGTGAAGTTGAAGTTAAGGGTGAGAGTTGAGCTGAGGGTTAGAGTTAGTGGTTAGGGTTAGGGTTAAGTTTAGGATGAAGTTTAGGGTTAAGGTTAGGTTTCGATTTAGGGTTAGGTTAAGTGTTAGGGTTAAGTCTTGTTAAGTTTAGGACTAGGTGAAGGTTAGGGATAGGGTTAGGTTAAGGTTTGGGGTTAGGTTTTGATTTTAGGTTGAGGGTTATTGCTGGGTTTCCATTGAAGCTGAGTGTGTAGGGTAAGTTTTAGCGTTAGGAATAGGGTTAGAGTTAGATTTGGGGTCAGGGTTAGAGTTAAGTTTCGGGTTAGGTTTATGGTTAGGTTTAGGGCTAGGGTCAGGGTTGGGGGAGATTTAGTGTTACGTTTAGTTTTAGGGTTAGTGTTAGGGTGAAGTTTATGTTAAGCATGAGGTTTAGGGTTGCGGTTAGGGTTCAGGTTCTGGTCAGGGTTAGGTTAGGTTCAGGTTGAGGTTTAGGGTTATGTTTAGTATTAGTGTTAATTTTGGTTAGGGTTAGGGTTTGAATGAAGTTAGGATAGGTTTAGGGTTATGGTTAGTGTGAAATTTTGGTTAAGGGTGAGGGTTCGGCTTAGGGTAAGGGTTTGAGTTATATTTACTGGTTAAGGTTATGTTAAGGGTTCCCATTACGTTTAGGCTAAGAATTTGGGTTAGAGTTAGGGTTAGGGGTTAGTGTTTCAGTTAGGTTTAGGATAGAGTTGTACTTAGGGTCAAGTTTAGGGTCACGGTTAGATTTAGAGTTACGATTACAGTTAAGGTGAGGGTTTTGGGTAAGTGTTAGGATTAGGGTTAGGGTTAGGGCTAGGGTTAGGTTTAGAGTTAGGGTTAGGGGTTAGGGTTAGGTTTAAGTTTATGATAGGCTTCAAGTTAGGTTAAGGTTAGGTTAGTGTTAGGGTCAGTGTTAGGATTAGGATTAGGTTTCGGGCGAGGGTTAGGGTCAGAGATATAATAAGGGTTATGTTTAGGGTCACAAGTGGGCCAAGTTTAAGGTTAGGGTTAAAGTTAGGGTTAGCTTTAGGTTAGGGATAGGGTGAAGTTTAAGAGAGGTTGAGGGTTAGGGTTATGGCTAAGGTTTGGGTTTGTTCTTAGGTTAGTGTTAAGGTTGTGTTTAGGGTTAGAGCTAAGTTTCCGGGTTTTGTTTAGCTTTAGGGTTAGGGTTAGATTTTAGGTTAGACTTAGGTATAAGAGTTAGGGTTACGATTTGTGTTAGGCATTGTGGTTGGGGTGAGGGTTAGATTTAGGGTTAGGGTTGGGTAGGTTTAGGATTATGGTTATGGTAAGGTGTCAGAGGTTAGAGGTGTAGTTTAGGGTTAGGGTTTGAGTGAGGGTACAGGTTAGGCATTGTGGTTCCGGTCATGGTTAGGTTTAGTTTAGGGTTAGGGTTAGGGTTAGGGTTAGGGTTAGGGTTAGGTTTCTAATTAGTTTTCGGGTTAGAGTTAGAGTTAGGGTTAGTGTTTGGGTTAGGCTTTGGTCTTAGGGGTTAGGGTTTGGGTTAAGGTTAGTGTTATCGTTAGGGCTTAGGGGTTTCAGGTTAGTGTTCTGCTTAGGGCTAGGGTCAGCATTAGGGTTAGGGTGGAAGGATACTGTTAGGAGTTAGAGTGAGGGTTACGGTTAGTTTTACAGCTAAGGTGAGGGTTTAGGGTAAGTGTTATGATTAGGGTTAGAGTTAGAGTTAGGTTTAGATTCAGAGTTAGGGTTAGGTGTAGGATAAGAATTAGCTTTATGTCCAGGTTTAGGATTAGAGTTAGTGTTCTATTTAGGGTCAAGGTTAGAATTAGGGTTAGGATCAGGATTCTGTTTAGGTCTCGTTTCAGAGCTGTTGTAAGGGTTAAATTTAGGGTTAGAGAGGGACTAGCGTTATGGTTAGGGTTAGGTTTAAGGTAAGGGTTTGGGTTGGGTTTAGGTTGAAGGTTAGGGTTAGGGTTTGGATGAAGTTTAGGTTAGGGTTAAGGTTATTTTTATGGTTAGGGCTAGAGTTTGGGTTTGTGTTCAGGTTAGTGTTAAGGTTAGGTTTAGGGTTCGGTTAGGGTTAGGGCTTATGTTTAGGGTTAGCGTTAG
Organism: Loxodonta africana; assembly: GCF_030014295.1. Classification (NCBI taxonomy): domain Eukaryota; kingdom Metazoa; phylum Chordata; class Mammalia; order Proboscidea; family Elephantidae; genus Loxodonta; species Loxodonta africana. The sequence continues at coordinate 251,754 of NW_026974859.1, read as the reverse complement.
GTTTAGGTTCAGGGTTAGTGTGAAGTTTAGGTTAAGGGCGAAAGTTAGGAATAGATTTAGGAGTATAGATAGTGTTAGACGTTAAGTTTAGGGTGTTAGGGTTAGGTTTATGGTTAGGGTAGGGTTGAGTTTAGGGTTAATATTAGGATTAGGGTTAGATTAGGGTTACTGTTCGTATTAGGGTTAGGTTTAGGGATAAGTTTGGAGATAACATTATGTTTATTGTTGGGGATACGGTTAAGGTTTAGGGGGAGGGTTAGGGTTAGGTTTACACTTAAGGTGAGTGTTATGGTAATTTTTACGGTTAGCGTTAGAGTTGGAGTTAGCCTTAGGTTTAGGGTGAAGTTTCCGTTAATAGTCAGGGTTAGGGTTAAGGTTAGATTAGGGTTAAGGTTGGTGTTAGAGTTCGGTATAGGTTTAGGTTTAGGGTTTGGGCAAGGTTAGGGTTAAGGCTAGGTTTACGGTAAATGGTAGGGCTAGGTTAGGGTTGTTAGGGTTAGGTTTAGAGTAAGAATTAGTGCTAGGAATTAGGGTTAGGGTTAGCGTCAGGTTTAGAGTTATTGTTAAGTTTAGGGTTAAGTTTAAGGCAGAGTTAAGGTTAGGGTTAAGTTTAGGGTTAGAGGAAGAGTCAGGTTTAGGTAAGTGTTAGGGCTAGGATGAAGGATAGCGTTAGGGTTAGGAAAAGAGTTAGGGGATCGTGAGAGTGTTAGTGTTAGGTTCACAATTAACTTGATGTTTTACGGTGTTACGGTTAGGGGTAGGGTTAGGGTTAGGTTTAGGGTTAGGCCTAGATTTAGGGGATTGTTTACGGTTTGGTTTAGTTTTAGGTTTAGAGTTCGGCTTAGATTTTGGGTAAAATGAGGTCAAGGATGAGGGTTAGGGTAAGGGTTAGGGTTTGGTGTTTGAGTTAAGGTTAGGGGTAGCTTTAGGGGTAGGTTTAGTGTTAGGGTTAGGTTTAAGTGTTTGGGTAAATATTAGGGTCAGGTATAGGGTTAGGTTTAGGGTTAGGGTTAGGTTTTGGTTTAGGGTTAGGTTTAGGGTGAAGTTGAAGTTAAGGGTGAGAGTTGAGCTGAGGGTTAGAGTTAGTGGTTAGGGTTAGGGTTAAGTTTAGGATGAAGTTTAGGGTTAAGGTTAGGTTTCGATTTAGGGTTAGGTTAAGTGTTAGGGTTAAGTCTTGTTAAGTTTAGGACTAGTTGAAGGTTAGGGATAGGGTTAGGTTAAGGTTTGGGGTTAGGTTTTGATTTTAGGGTGAGGGTTATTGCTGGGTTTCCATTGAAGCTGAGTGTGTAGGGTAAGTTTTAGCGTTAGGAATAGGGTTAGAGTTAGATTTGGGGTCAGGGTTAGAGTTAAGTTTCGGGTTAGGTTTATGGTTAGGTTTAGGGCTAGGATCAGGGTTGGGGGAGATTTAGTGTTACGTTTAGTTTTAGGGTTAGTGTTAGGGTGAAGTTTATGTTAAGCATGAGGTTTAGGGTTGCGGTTAGGGTTCAGGTTCGGGTGAGGGTTAGGTTAGGTTCAGGTTGAGGTTTAGGGTTATGTTTAGTATTAGTGTTAATTTTGGTTAGGGTTAGGGTTTGAATGAAGTTAGGATAGGTTTAGGGTTATGGTTAGTGTGAAATTTTGGTTAAGGGTGAGGGTTCGGCTTAGGGTAAGGGTTTGAGTTATATTTACTGGTTAAGGTTATGTTAAGGGTTCCGATTACGTTTAGGCTAAGAATTTGGGTTAGAGTTAGGGTTAGGGGTTAGTGTTTCAGTTAGGTTTAGGATAGGGTTGTACTTAGGGTCAAGTTTAGGGTCACGGTTAGATTTAGAGTTACGATTACAGTTAAGGTGAGGGTTTTGGGTAAGTGTTAGGATTAGGGTTAGGGTTAGGGCTAGGGTTAGGGTTAGAGTTAGGGTTAGGGGTTAGGGTTAGGTTTAAGTTTATGATAGGCTTCAAGTTAGGTTAAGGTTAGGTTAGTGTTAGGGTCAGTGTTAGGATTAGGATTAGGTTTCGGGCGAGGGTTAGGGTCAGAGATATACTAAGGGTTATGTTTAGGGTCACAAGTGGGCCAAGGGTAAGGTTAGGGTTAAAGTTAGGGTTAGCTTTAGGTTAGGGATAGGGTGAAGTTTAAGAGAGGTTGAGGGTTAGGGTTATGGCTAAGGTTTGGGTTTGTTTTTAGGTTAGTGTTAAGGTTGTGTTTAGGGTTAGAGCTAAGTTTCCGGGTTTTGTTGAGCTTTAGGGTGAGGGTTAGATTTTAGGTTAGACTTAGGTATAACAGTTAGGGTTACGATTTGTGTTAGGCATCGTGGTTGGGGTGAGGGTAAGATTTAGGGTTAGGGTTGGGTAGGTTTAGGATTATGGTTATGGTAAGGTGTCAGAGGTTAGAGGTGTAGTTTAGGGTTAGGGTTTGAGTGAGGGTACAGGTTAGGCATTGTGGTTCCGGTCATGGTTAGGTTTAGTTTAGGATTAGGGTTAGGGTTAGGGTTAGGGTTAGGGTTAGGGTTAGGTTTCTAATTAGTTTTCGGGTTAGAGTTAGAGTTAGGGTTAATGTTTGGGTTAGGCTTTGGTCTTAGGGGTTAGGGTTTGGGTTAGGGTTAGTGTTATCGTTAGGGCTTAGGGGTTTCAGGTTAGTGTTCTGCTTAGGGCTAGGGTTAGCATTAGGGTTAGGGTTGAAGGATACTGTTAGGAGTTAGAGTGAGGGTTACGGTTAGTTTTACAGCTAAGGTGAGGGTTTAGGGTAAGTGTTATGATTAGGGTTAGAGTTAGAGTTAGGTTTAGATTCAGAGTTAGGGTTAGGTGTAGTATAAGAGTTAGCTTTATATCCAGGTTTAGGATTAGAGTTAGTGTTCTATTTAGGGTCAAGGTTAGAATTAGGGTTAGGATCAGGATTATGTTTAGGTTTCGATTCAGAGCTGTTGTAAGGGTTAAATTTAGGGTTAGAGAGGGACTAGCGTTATGGTTAGGGTTAGGTTTAAGGTAAGGGTTTGGGTTGGGTTTAGGTTGAAGGTTAGGGTTAGGGTTTGGATGAAGTTTAGGTTAGGGTTAAGGTTATTTTTATGGTTAGGGCTAGAGTTTGGGTTTGTGTTCAGGTTCGTGTTAAGGTTAGGTTTAGGGTTCGGTTAGGGTTAGGGCTTATGTTTAGGGTTAGCGTTAGGTTTAGGTTCAGGGTTAGTGTGAAGTTTAGGTTAAGGGCGAAAGTTAGAAATAGGTTTAGGAGTATAGATAGTGTTAGAGGTTAAGTTTAGGGTGTTAGGGTTAGGTTTATGGTTAGGGTAGGGTTGCGTTTAGGGTTAATATTAGGATTAGGGTTAGATTAGGGTTACTGTTCGTATTAGGGTTAGGTTTAGGGATAAGTTTGGAGATAACATTATGTTTAGGGTTGGGGATACGGTTAAGGGTTAGGGGGAGGGTTAGGGTTAGGTTTATAGTTAAGGTGAGGGTTACGGTAATTGTTATGGTTTGCGTTAGAGTTGGAGTTAGCCTTAGGTTTAGGGTGAAGTTTCCATTAATAGTCAGGGTTAGGGTTAAGGTTAGATTAGGGTTAAGGTTGGTGTTAGAGTTCGGTATAGGTTTAGGTTTAGGGTTTGGGCAAGGTTAGGGTTAAGGCTAGGTTTACGGTAAATGGTAGGGCTAGGTTAGGGTTGTTAGGGTTAGGTTTAGAGTAAGAATTAGTGCTAGAAATTAGGGTTAGGGTTAGCGTCAGGTTTAGAGTTATTGTTAAGTTTAGGGTTAAGTTTAAGGCAGAGTTAAGGTTAGGGTTAAGTTTAGGGTTAGAGGAAGAGTCAGGTTTAGGTAAGTGTTAGGGCTAGGATGAAGGATAGCGTTAGGGTTAGGAAAAGAGTTAGGGGATCGTGAGAGTGTTAGTGTTAGGTTCACAATTAACTTGATGTTTTACGGTGTTACAGTTAGGGGTAGGGTTAGGGTTAGGTTTAGGGTTAGGCCTAGATTTAGGGGATTGTTTACGGTTTGGTTTAGTTTTAGGTTTAGAGTTCGGCTTAGGTTTTGGGTTAAATGAGGTCAAGGATGAGGGTTAGGGTAAGGGTTAGGGTTTGGTGTTTGAGTTAAGGTTAGGGGTAGCTTTAGGGGTAGGTTTAGTGTTAGGGTTAGGTTTAAGTGTTTGGGTAAATATTAGGGTCAGGTATAGGGTTAGGTTTAGGGTTAGGGTTAGGTTTTGGTTTAGGGTTAGGTTTAGGGTGAAGTTGAAGTTAAGGGTGAGAGTTGAGCTGAGGGTTAGAGTTAGTGGTTAGGGTTAGGGTAAAGCTTAGGATGAAGTTTAGGGTTAAGGTTAGATTTAGATTTAGGGTTAGGTTAAGTGTTAGGGTTAAGTCTTGTTAAGTTTAGGACTAGGTGAAGGTTAGGGATAGGGTTAGGTTAAGGTTTGGGGTTAGGTTTTGATTTTAGGGTGAAGGTTTTTGCTGGGTTTCCATTTGAGCTGAGTGTGTAGGGTAAGTTTTAGCGTTAGGAATAGGGTTAGAGTTAGATTTGGGGTCAGGGTTAGAGTTAAGTTTCGGGTTAGGTTTATGGTTAGGTTTAGGGCTAGGGTCAGGGTTGGGGGAGATTTAGTGTTACGTTTAGTTTTAGAGTTAGTGTTAGGGTGAAGTTTATGTTAAGCATGAGGTTTAGGGTTGCGGTTAGGGTTCAGGTTCGGGTGAGGGTTAGGTTAGGTTCAGGTTGAGGTTTAGGGTTATGTTTAGTATTAGTGTTAATTTTGGTTAGGGTTAGGGTTTGAATGAAGTTAGGGTAGGTTTAGGGTTATGGTTAGTGTGAAATTTTGGTTAAGGGTGAGGGTTCGGCTTAGGGTAAGGGTTTGAGTTATATTTACTGGTAAAGGTTATGTTAAGGGTTTCGGTTAGGTTTAGGCTAAGGATTCGGGTTAGAGTTAGGGGTTAGTGTTTCAGTTAGGTTTAGGATAGGGTTGTACTTAGGGTCAAGTTTAGGGTTACGGTTAGATTTAGAGTTACGATTACAGTTAAGTTGAGTGTTTTGTGTAAGCGTTAGGATTAGGGTTAGGGTTAGGGCTAGGGTTAGGGTTAGAGTTAGGGTTAGGGGTTAGGGTTAGGTTTAAGTTTATGATAGGCTTCAAGTTAGGTTAAGGTTAGGTTAGTGTTAGGGTCAGTGTTAGGATTAGGATTAGGTTTAGGGCGAGGGTTAGGGTCAGAGATATACTAAGGGTTATGTTTAGGGTCACAAGTGGGCCAAGGTTAAGGTTAGGGTTAAAGTTAGGGTTAGCTTTAGGTTAGGGATAGGGTGAAGTTTAAGATAGCTTGAGGGTTAGGGTTATGTCTAAGGTTTGGGTTTGTTTTTAGGTTAGTCTTAAGGTTGTGTTTAGGGTTAGAGCTAAGTTTCCGGGTTTTGTTTAGCTTTAGGGTTAGGGTTAGATTTTAGGTTAGACTTAGGTATAACAGTTAGGGTTACGATTTGTGTTAGGCATTGTGGTTGGGGTGAGGGTTAGATTTAGGGTTAGGGTTGGGTAGGTTTAGGATTAAGGTTATGGTAAGGTGTCAGATGTTAGAGGTGTAGTTTAGGGTTAGGGTTTGAGTGAGGGTACAGGTTAGGAATTGTGGTTCCGGTCATGGTTAGGTTTAGTTTAGGGTTAGGGTTAGGGTTGGGGTTAGGGTTAGGGTTAGGGTTAGGGTTAGGTTTCTAATTAGTTTTCGGGTTAGAGTTAGAGTTAGGGTTAATGTTTGGGTTAGGCTTTGGTCTTAGGGTTTAGGGTTTGGGTTAGGGTTAGTGTTATCGTTAGGGCTTAGGTGTTTCAGGTTAGTGTTCTGCTTAGGGCTACGGTTAGCATTAGGGTTAGGGTGGAAGGATACTGTTAGGAGTTAGAGTGAGGGTTACGGTTAGTTTTACAGCTAAGGTGAGGGTTTAGGGTAAGTGTTATGATTAGGGTTAGAGTTAGAGTTAGGTTTAGATTCAGAGTTAGGGTTAGGTGTAGGATAAGAGTTAGCTTTATGTCCAGGTTTAGGATTAGAGTTAGTGTTCTATTTAGGGTCAAGGTTAGAATTAGGGTTAGGATGAGGATTCTGTTTAGGTCTCGTTTCAGAGCTGTTGTAAGGGTTAAATTTAGGGTTAGAGAGGGACTAGCGTTATGGTTAGGGTTAGGTTTAAGGTAAGGGTTTGGGTTGGGTTTAGGTTGAAGGTTAGGGTTAGGGTTTGGATGAAGTTTAGGTTAGGGTTAAGGTTATTTTTATGGTTAGGGCTAGAGTTTGGGTTTGTGTTCAGGTTAGTGTTAAGGTTAGGTTTAGGGTTCGGTTAGGGTTAGGGCTTATGTTTTGGGTTAGCGTTAGGTTTAGGTTCAGGGTTAGTGTGAAGTTTAGGTTAAGGGCGAAAGTTAGAAATAGGTTTAGGAGTATAGATAGTGTTAGACGTTAAGTTTAGGGTGTTAGGGTTAGGTTTATGGTTAGGGTAGGGATGAGTTTAGGGTTAATATTAGGATTAGGGTTAGATTAGGGTTACTGTTCGTATTAGGGTTAGGTTTAGGGATAAGTTTGGAGATAACATTATGTTTAGGGTTGGGGATACGGTTAAGGGTTAGGGGGAGGGTTAGGGTTAGGTTTACACTTAAGGTGAGGGTTATGGTAATTGTTATGGTTAGCGTTAGAGTTGGAGTTAGCCTTAGGTTTAGGGTGAAGTTTCCGTTAATAGTCAGGGTTAGGGTTAAGGTTAGATTAGGGTTAAGGTTGGTGTTAGAGTTCGGTATAGGTTTAGGTTTAGGGTTTGGGCAAGGTTAGGGTTAAGGCTAGGTTTACGGTAAATGGTAGGGCTAGGTTAGGGTTGTTAGCGTTAGGTTTAGAGTAAGAATTAGTGCTAGGAATTAGGGTTAGGGTTAGCGTCAGGTTGAGAGTTATTGTTAGGTTTAGGGTTAAGTTTAAGGCAGAGTTAAGGTTAGGGTTAAGTTTAGGGTTAGAGGAAGAGTCAGGTTTAGGTAAGTGTTAGGGCTAGGATGAAGGATAGCGTTAGGGTTAGGAAAAGGGTTAGGGGATCGTGTGAGTGTTAGTGTTAGGTTCACAATTAAGCTGATGTTTTACGGTGTTACGGTTAGGAGTAGGGTTAGGGTTAGGTTTAGGGTTAGGCCTAGATTTAGGGGATTGTTTACGGTTTGGTTTAGTTTTAGGTTAGGGTTCGGCTTAGGTTTTGGGTAAAATGAGGTCAAGGATGAGGGTTAGGGTAAGGGTTAGGGTTTGGTGTTTGAGTTAAGGTTAGGGGTAGCTTTAGGGGTAGGTTTAGTGTTAGGGTTAGGTTTAGGTGTTTGGGTAAATATTAGGGTCAGGTATAGGGTTAGGTTTAGGGTTAGGGTTAGGTTTTGGTTTAGGGTTAGGTTTAGGGTGAAGTTGAAGTTAAGGGTGAGAGTTGAGCTGAGGGTTAGAGTTAGTGGTTAGGGTTAGGGTTAAGTTTAGGATGAAGTTTAGGGTTAAGGTTAGGTTTCGATTTAGGGTTAGGTTAAGTGTTACGGTTAAGTCTTGTTAAGTTTAGGACTAGGTGAAGGTTAGGGATAGGGTTAGGTTAAGGTTTGGGGTTAGGTTTTGATTTTAGGGTGAGGGTTATTGCTGGGTTTCCATTGAAGCTGAGTGTGTAGGGTAAGTTTTAGCGTTAGGAATAGGGTTAGAGTTAGATTTGGGGTCAGGGTTAGAGTTAAGTTTCGGGTTAGGTTTATGGTTAGGTTTAGGGCTAGGGTCAGGGTTGGGGGAGATTTAGTGTTACGTTTAGTTTTAGGGTTAGTGTTAGGGTGAAGTTTATGTTAAGCATGAGGTTTAGGGTTGCAGTTAGGGTTCAGGTTCGGGTCAGGGTTAGGTTAGGTTCAGGTTGAGTTTTAGGGTTATGTTTAGTATTAGTGTTAATTTTGGTTAGGGTTAGGGTTTGAATGAAGTTAGGGTAGTTTTAGGGTTATGGTTAGTGTGAAATTTTGGTTAAGGGTGAGGGTTCGGCTTAGGGTAAGGGTTTGAGTTATATTTACTGGTTAAGGTTATGTTAAGGGTTTCGATTAGGTTTAGGCTAAGGATTTGGGTTAGAGTTAGGGTTGGGGTTAGTGTTTCAGTTAGGTTTAGGATAGGGTTGTACTTAGGGTCAAGTTTAGGGTTACGGTTAGATTTAGATTTACGATTACAGTTAAGGTGAGGGTTTTGGGTAAGTGTTAGGATTAGGGTTAGGGTTAGGGCTAGGGTTAGGATTAGAGTTAGGGTTAGGGGTTAGGATTAGGTTTAAGTTTATGATAGGCTTCAAGTTAGGTTAAGGTTAGGTTAGTGTTAGGGTCAGTGTTAGGATTAGGATTAGGTTTAGGGCGAGGGTTAGGGTCAGAGATATACTAAGGGTTATGTTTAGGGTCACAAGTGGGCCAAGGTTAAGGTTAGGGTTAAAGTTAGGGTTAGCTTTAGGTTAGGGATAGGGTGAAGTTTAAGATAGCTTGAGGGTTAGGGTTATGTCTAAGGTTTGGGTTTGTTTTTAGGTTAGTCTTAAGGTTGTGTTTAGGGTTAGAGCTATGTTTCCGGGTTTTGTTTAGCTTTAGGGTTAGGGTTAGATTTTAGGTTAGACTTAGGTATAAGAGTTAGGGTTTCGATTTGTGTTAGGCATTGTGGTTGGGGTGAGGGTTAGATTTAGGGTTAGGGTTGGGTAGGTTTAGGATTAAGGTTATGGTAAGGTGTCAGATGTTAGAGGTGTAGTTTAGGGTTAGGGTTTGAGTGAGGGTACAGGTTAGGAATTGTGGTTCCGGTCATGGTTAGGTTTAGTTTAGGGTTAGGGTTAGGGTTGGGGTTAGGGTTAGGGTTAGGGTTAGGGTTAGGTTTCTAATTAGTTTTCGGGTTAGAGTTAGAGTTAGGGTTAATGTTTGGGTTAATCTTTGGTCTTAGGGTTTAGGGTTTGGGTTAGGGTTAGTGTTATCGTTAGGGTTAGGGTTAGGGTTAGGGGTTAGGGTTAGGTTTAAGTTTATGATAGGCTTCAAGTTAGGTTAAGGTTAGGTTAGTGTTAGGGTCAGTGTTAGGATTAGGATTAGGTTTCGGGCGAGGGTTAGGGTCAGAGATATACTAAGGGTTATGTTTAGGGTCACAAGTGGGCCAAGTTTAAGGTTAGGGTTAAAGTTAGGGTTAGCTTTAGGTTAGGGATAGGGTGAAGTTTAAGAGAGGTTGAGGGTTAGGGTTATGGCTAAGGTTTGGGTTTGTTCTTAGGTTAGTGTTAAGGTTGTGTTTAGGGTTAGAGCTAAGTTTCCGGGTTTTGTTTAGCTTTAGGGTTAGGGTTAGATTTTAGGTTAGACTTAGGTATAAGTGTTAGGGTTACGATTTGTGTTAGGCATTGTGGTTGGGGTGAGGGTTAGATTTAGGGTTAGGGTTGGGTAGGTTTAGGATTATGGTTATGGTAAGGTGTCAGAGGTTAGAGGTGTAGTTTAGGGTTAGGGTTTGAGTGAGGGTACAGGTTAGGCATTGTGGTTCCGGTCATGGTTAGGTTTAGTTTAGGGTTAGGGTTAGGGTTAGGGTTAGGGTTAGGGTTAGGGTTAGGGTTAGGGTTAGGTTTCTAATTAGTTTTCGGGTTAGAGTTAGAGTTAGGGTTAGTGTTTGGGTTAGGCTTTGGTCTTAGGGGTTAGGGTTTGGGTTAGGGTTAGTGTTATCGTTAGGGCTTAGGGGTTTCAGGTTAGTGTTCTGCTTAGGGCTAGGGTCAGCATTAGGGTTAGGGTGGAAGGATACTGTTAGGAGTTAGAGTGAGGGTTACGGTTAGTTTTACAGCTAAGGTGAGGGTTTAGGGTAAGTGTTATGATTAGGGTTAGAGTTAGAGTTAGGTTTAGATTCAGAGTTAGGGTTAGGTGTAGGATAAGAATTAGCTTTATGTCCAGGTTTAGGATTAGAGTTAGTGTTCTATTTAGGGTCAAGGTTAGAATTAGGGTTAGGATCAGGATTCTGTTTAGGTCTCGTTTCAGAGCTGTTGTAAGGGTTAAATTTAGGGTTAGAGAGGGACTAGCGTTATGGTTAGGGTTAGGTTTAAGGTAAGGGTTTGGGTTGGGTTTAGGTTGAAGGTTAGGGTTAGGGTTTGGATGAAGTTTAGGTTAGGGTTAAGGTTATTTTTATGGTTAGGGCTAGAGTTTGGGTTTGTGTTCAGGTTAGTGTTAAGGTTAGGTTTAGGGTTCGGTTAGGGTTAGGGCTTATGTTTAGGGTTAGCGTTAGGTTTAGGTTCAGGGTTAGTGTGAAGTTTAGGTTAAGGGCGAAAGTTAGAAATAGGTTTAGGAGTATAGATAGTGTTAGAGGTTAAGTTTAGGGTGTTAGGGTTAGGTTTATGGTTAGGGTAGGGATGAGTTTAGGGTTAATATTAGGATTAGGGTTAGATTAGGGTTACTGTTCGTATTAGGGTTAGGTTTAGGGATAAGTTTGGAGATAACATTATGTTTAGGGTTGGGGATACGGTTAAGGGTTAGGGGGAGGGTTAGGGTTAGGTTTACACTTAAGGTGAGGGTTATGGTAATTGTTATGGTTAGCGTTAGAGTTGGAGTTAGCCTTAGGTTTAGGGTGAAGTTTCCGTTAATAGTCAGGGTTAGGGTTAAGGTTAGATTAGGGTTAAGGTTGGTGTTAGAGTTCGGTATAGGTTTAGGTTTAGGGTTTGGGCAAGGTTAGGGTTAAGGCTAGGTTTACGGTAAATGGTAGGGCTAGGTTAGGGTTGTTAGCGTTAGGTTTAGAGTAAGAATTAGTGCTAGGAATTAGGGTTAGGGTTAGCGTCAGTTTGAGAGTTATTGTTAGGTTTAGGGTTAAGTTTAAGGCAGAGTTAAGGTTAGGGTTAAGTTTAGGGTTAGAGGAAGAGTCAGGTTTAGGTAAGTGTTAGGGCTAGGATGAAGGATACCGTTAGGGTTAGGAAAAGGGTTAGGGGATCGTGTGAGTGTTAGTGTTAGGTTCACAATTAAGCTGATGTTTTACGGTGTTACGGTTAGGAGTAGGGTTAGGGTTAGGTTTAGGGTTAGGCCTAGATTTAGGGGATTGTTTACGGTTTGGTTTAGTTTTAGGTTAGGGTTCGGCTTAGGTTTTGGGTAAAATGAGGTCAAGGATGAGGGTTAGGGTAAGGGTTAGGGTTTGGTGTTTGAGTTAAGGTTAGGGGTAGCTTTAGGGGTAGGTTTAGTGTTAGGGTTAGGTTTAGGTGTTTGGGTAAATATTAGGGTCAGGTATAGGGTTAGGTTTAGGGTTAGGGTTAGGTTTTGGTTTAGGGTTAGGTTTAGGGTGAAGTTGAAGTTAAGGGTGAGAGTTGAGCTGAGGGTTAGAGTTAGTGGTTAGGGTTAGGGTTAAGTTTAGGATGAAGTTTAGGGTTAAGGTTAGGTTTCGATTTAGGGTTAGGTTAAGTGTTAGGGTTAAGTCTTGTTAAGTTTAGGACTAGGTGAAGGTTAGGGATAGGGTTAGGTTAAGGTTTGGGGTTAGGTTTTGATTTTAGGGTGAGGGTTATTGCTGGGTTTCCATTGAAGCTGAGTGTGTAGGGTAAGTTTTAGCGTTAGGAATAGGGTTAGAGTTAGATTTGGGGTCAGGGTTAGAGTTAAGTTTCGGGTTAGGTTTATGGTTAGGTTTAGGGCTAGGGTCAGGGTTGGGGGAGATTTAGTGTTACGTTTAGTTTTAGGGTTAGTGTTAGGGTGAAGTTTATGTTAAGCATGAGGTTTAGGGTTGCGGTTAGGGTTCAGGTTCTGGTCAGGGTTAGGTTAGGTTCAGGTTGAGGTTTAGGGTTATGTTTAGTATTAGTGTTAATTTTGGTTAGGGTTAGGGTTTGAATGAAGTTAGGATAGGTTTAGGGTTATGGTTAGTGTGAAATTTTGGTTAAGGGTGAGGGTTCGGCTTAGGGTAAGGGTTTGAGTTATATTTACTGGTTAAGGTTATGTTAAGGGTTCCGATTACGTTTAGGCTAAGAATTTGGGTTAGAGTTAGGGTTAGGGGTTAGTGTTTCAGTTAGGTTTAGGATAGAGTTGTACTTAGGGTCAAGTTTAGGGTCACGGTTAGATTTAGAGTTACGATTACAGTTAAGGTGAGGGTTTTGGGTAAGTGTTAGGATTAGGGTTAGGGTTAGGGCTAGGGTTAGGGTTAGAGTTAGGGTTAGGGGTTAGGGTTAGGTTTAAGTTTATGATAGGCTTCAAGTTAGGTTAAGGTTAGGTTAGTGTTAGGGTCAGTGTTAGGATTAGGATTAGGTTTCGGGCGAGGGTTAGGGTCAGAGATATACTAAGGGTTATGTTTAGGGTCACAAGTGGGCCAAGTTTAAGGTTAGGGTTAAAGTTAGGGTTAGCTTTAGGTTAGGGATAGGGTGAAGTTTAAGAGAGGTTGAGGGTTAGGGTTATGGCTAAGGTTTGGGTTTGTTCTTAGGTTAGTGTTAAGGTTGTGTTTAGGGTTAGAGCTAAGTTTCCGGGTTTTGTTTAGCTTTAGGGTTAGGGTTAGATTTTAGGTTAGACTTAGGTATAAGAGTTAGGGTTACGATTTGTGTTAGGCATTGTGGTTGGGGTGAGGGTTAGATTTAGGGTTAGGGTTGGGTAGGTTTAGGATTATGGTTATGGTAAGGTGTCAGAGGTTAGAGGTGTAGTTTAGGGTTAGGGTTTGAGTGAGGGTACAGGTTAGGCATTGTGGTTCCGGTCATGGTTAGGTTTAGTTTAGGATTAGGGTTAGGGTTAGGGTTAGGGTTAGGGTTAGGGTTAGGGTTAGGTTTAGGGTTAGGGTTAGGGTTAGGTTTCTAATTAGTTTTCGGGTTAGAGTTAGAGTTAGGGTTAGTGTTTGGGTTAGGCTTTGGTCTTAGGGGTTAGGGTTTGGGTTAGGGTTAGTGTTATCGTTAGGGCTTAGGGGTTTCAGGTTAGTGTTCTGCTTAGGGCTAGGGTCAGCATTAGGGTTAGGGTGGAAGGATACTGTTAGGAGTTAGAGTGAGGGTTACGGTTAGTTTTACAGCTAAGGTGAAGGTTTAGGGTAAGTGTTATGATTAGGGTTAGAGTTAGAGTTAGGTTTAGATTCAGAGTTAGGGTTAGGTGTAGGATAAGAATTAGCTTTATGTCCAGGTTTAGGATTAGAGTTAGTGTTCTATTTAGGGTCAAGGTTAGAATTAGGGTTAGGATCAGGATTCTGTTTAGGTCTCGTTTCAGAGCTGTTGTAAGGGTTAAATTTAGGGTTAGAGAGGGACTAGCGTTATGGTTAGGGTTAGGTTTAAGGTAAGGGTTTGGGTTGGGTTTAGGTTGAAGGTTAGGGTTAGGGTTTGGATGAAGTTTAGGTTAGGGTTAAGGTTATTTTTATGGTTAGGGCTAGAGTTTGGGTTTGTGTTCAGGTTAGTGTTAAGGTTAGGTTTAGGGTTCGGTTAGGGTTAGGGCTTATGTTTAGGGTTAGCGTTAGGTTTAGGTTCAGGGTTAGTGTGAAGTTTAGGTTAAGGGCGAAAGTTAGGAATAGATTTAGGAGTATAGATAGTGTTAGACGTTAAGTTTAGGGTGTTAGGGTTAGGTTTATGGTTAGGGTAGGGATGAGTTTAGGGTTAATATTAGGATTAGGGTTAGATTAGGGTTACTGTTCGTATTAGGGTTAGGTTTAGGGATAAGTTTGGAGATAACATTATGTTTAGGGTTGGGGATACGGTTAAGGGTTAGGGGGAGAGTTAGGGTTAGGTTTACACTTAAGGTGAGGGTTATGGTAATTGTTATGGTTAGCGTTAGAGTTGGAGTTAGCCTTAGGTTTAGGGTGAAGTTTCCGTTAATAGTCAGGGTTAGGGTTAAGGTTAGATTAGGGTTAAGGTTGGTGTTAGAGTTCGGTATAGGTTTAGGTTTAGGGTTTGGGCAAGGTTAGGGTTAAGGCTAGGTTTACGGTAAATGGTAGGGCTAGGTTAGGGTTGTTAGCGTTAGGTTTAGAGTAAGAATTAGTGCTAGGAATTAGGGTTAGGGTTAGCGTCAGGTTGAGAGTTATTGTTAGGTTTAGGGTTAAGTTTAAGGCAGAGTTAAGGTTAGGGTTAAGTTTAGGGTTAGAGGAAGAGTCAGGTTTAGGTAAGTGTTAGGGCTAGGATGAAGGATAGCGTTAGGGTTAGGAAAAGGGTTAGGGGATCGTGTGAGTGTTAGTGTTAGGTTCACAATTAAGCTGATGTTTTACGGTGTTACGGTTAGGAGTAGGGTTAGGGTTAGGTTTAGGGTTAGGCCTAGATTTAGGGGATTGTTTACGGTTTGGTTTAGTTTTAGGTTAGGGTTCGGCTTAGGTTTTGGGTAAAATGAGGTCAAGGATGAGGGTTAGGGTAAGGGTTAGGGTTTGGTGTTTGAGTTAAGGTTAGGGGTAGCTTTAGGGGTAGGTTTAGTGTTAGGGTTAGGTTTAGGTGTTTGGGTAAATATTAGGGTCAGGTATAGGGTTAGGTTTAGGGTTAGGGTTAGGTTTTGGTTTAGGGTTAGGTTTAGGGTGAAGTTGAAGTTAAGGGTGAGAGTTGAGCTGAGGGTTAGAGTTAGTGGTTAGGGTTAGGGTTAAGTTTAGGATGAAGTTTAGGGTTAAGGTTAGGTTTCGATTTAGGGTTAGGTTAAGTGTTAGGGTTAAGTCTTGTTAAGTTTAGGACTAGGTGAAGGTTAGGGATAGGGTTAGGTTAAGGTTTGGGGTTAGGTTTTGATTTTAGGGTGAGGGTTATTGCTGGGTTTCCATTGAAGCTGAGTGTGTAGGGTAAGTTTTAGCGTTAGGAATAGGGTTAGAGTTAGATTTGGGGTCAGGGTTAGAGTTAAGTTTCGGGTTAGGTTTATGGTTAGGTTTAGGGCTAGGGTCAGGGTTGGGGGAGATTTAGTGTTACGTTTAGTTTTAGGGTTAGTGTTAGGGTGAAGTTTATGTTAAGCATGAGGTTTAGGGTTGCGGTTAGGGTTCAGGTTCGGGTCAGGGTTAGGTTAGGTTCAGGTTGAGGTTTAGGGTTATGTTTAGTATTAGTGTTAATTTTGGTTAGGGTTAGGGTTTGAATGAAGTTAGGATAGGTTTAGGGTTATGGTTAGTGTGAAATTTTGGTTAAGGGTGAGGGTTCGGCTTAGGGTAAGTGTTTGAGTTATATTTACTGGTTAAGGTTATGTTAAGGGTTCCGATTACGTTTAGGCTAAGAATTTGGGTTAGAGTTAGGGTTAGGGGTTAGTGTTTCAGTTAGGTTTAGGATAGGGTTGTACTTAGGGTCAAGTTTAGGGTCACGGTTAGATTTAGAGTTACGATTACAGTTAAGGTGAGGGTTTTGGGTAAGTGTTAGGATTAGGGTTAGGGTTAGGGCTAGGGTTAGGGTTAGAGTTAGGGTTAGGGGTTAGGGTTAGGTTTAAGTTTATGATAGGCTTCAAGTTAGGTTAAGGTTAGGTTAGTGTTAGGGTCAGTGTTAGGATTAGGATTAGGTTTCGGGCGAGGGTTAGGGTCAGAGATATACTAAGGGTTATGTTTAGGGTCACAAGTGGGCCAAGGGTAAGGTTAGGGTTAAAGTTAGGGTTAGCTTTAGGTTAGGGATAGGGTGAAGTTTAAGAGAGGTTGAGGGTTAGGGTTATGGCTAAGGTTTGGGTTTGTTTTTAGGTTAGTGTTAAGGTTGTGTTTAGGGTTAGAGCTAAGTTTCCGGGTTTTGTTGAGCTTTAGGGTGAGGGTTAGATTTTAGGTTAGACTTAGGTATAACAGTTAGGGTTACGATTTGTGTTAGGCATCGTGGTTGGGGTGAGGGTAAGATTTAGGGTTAGGGTTGGGTAGGTTTAGGATTATGGTTATGGTAAGGTGTCAGAGGTTAGAGGTGTAGTTTAGGGTTAGGGTTTGAGTGAGGGTACAGGTTAGGCATTGTGGTTCCGGTCATGGTTAGGTTTAGTTTAGGATTAGGGTTAGGGTTAGGGTTAGGGTTAGGGTTAGGTTTCTAATTAGTTTTCGGGTTAGAGTTAGAGTTAGGGTTAATGTTTGGGTTAGGCTTTGGTCTTAGGGGTTAGGGTTTGGGTTAGGGTTAGTGTTATCGTTAGGGCTTAGGGGTTTCAGGTTAGTGTTCTGCTTAGGGCTAGGGTTAGCATTAGGGTTAGGGTGGAAGGATACTGTTAGGAGTTAGAGTGAGGGTTACGGTTAGTTTTACAGCTAAGGTGAGGGTTTAGGGTAAGTGTTATGATTAGGGTTAGAGTTAGAGTTAGGTTTAGATTCAGAGTTAGGGTTAGGTGTAGTATAAGAGTTAGCTTTATATCCAGGTTTAGGATTAGAGTTAGTGTTCTATTTAGGGTCAAGGTTAGAATTAGGGTTAGGATCAGGATTATGTTTAGGTTTCGATTCAGAGCTGTTGTAAGGGTTAAATTTAGGGTTAGAGAGGGACTAGCGTTATGGTTAGGGTTAGGTTTAAGGTAAGGGTTTGGGTTGGGTTTAGGTTGAAGGTTAGGGTTAGGGTTTGGATGAAGTTTAGGTTAGGGTTAAGGTTATTTTTATGGTTAGGGCTAGAGTTTGGGTTTGTGTTCAGGTTCGTGTTAAGGTTAGGTTTAGGGTTCGGTTAGGGTTAGGGCTTATGTTTAGGGTTAGCGTTAGGTTTAGGTTCAGGGTTAGTGTGAAGTTTAGGTTAAGGGCGAAAGTTAGAAATAGGTTTAGGAGTATAGATAGTGTTAGAGGTTAAGTTTAGGGTGTTAGGGTTAGGTTTATGGTTAGGGTAGGGTTGAGTTTAGGGTTAATATTAGGATTAGGGTTAGATTAGGGTTACTGTTCGTATTAGGGTTAGGTTTAGGGATAAGTTTGGAGATAACATTATGTTTAGGGTTGGGGATACCGTTAAGGGTTAGGGGGAGGGTTAGGGTTAGGTTTATAGTTAAGGTGAGGGTTACGGTAATTGTTATGGTTTGCGTTAGAGTTGGAGTTAGCCTTAGGTTTAGGGTGAAGTTTCCATTAATAGTCAGGGTTAGGGTTAAGGTTAGATTAGGGTTAAGGTTGGTGTTAGAGTTCGGTATAGGTTTAGGTTTAGGGTTTGGGCAAGGTTAGGGTTAAGGCTAGGTTTACGGTAAATGGTAGGGCTAGGTTAGGGTTGTTAGCGTTAGGTTTAGAGTAAGAATTAGTGCTAGGAATTAGGGTTAGGGTTAGCGTCAGGTTTAGAGTTATTGTTAAGTTTAGGGTTAAGTTTAAGGCAGAGTTAAGGTTAGGGTTAAGTTTAGGGTTAGAGGAAGAGTCAGGTTTAGGTAAGTGTTAGGGCTAGGATGAAGGATAGCGTTAGGGTTAGGAAAAGAGTTAGGGGATCGTGAGAGTGTTAGTGTTAGGTTCACAATTAACTTGATGTTTTACGGTGTTACAGTTAGGGGTAGGGTTAGGGTTAGGTTTAGGGTTAGGCCTAGATTTAGGGGATTGTTTACGGTTTGGTTTAGTTTTAGGTTTAGAGTTCGGCTTAGGTTTTGGGTAAAATGAGGTCAAGGATGAGGGTTAGGGTAAGGGTTAGGGTTTGGTGTTTGAGTTAAGGTTAGGGGTAGCTTTAGGGGTAGGTTTAGTGTTAGGGTTAGGTTTAAGTGTTTGGGTAAATATTAGGGTCAGGTATAGGGTTAGGTTTAGGGTTAGGGTTAGGTTTTGGTTTAGGGTTAGGTTTAGGGTGAAGTTGAAGTTAAGGGTGAGAGTTGAGCTGAGGGTTAGAGTTAGTGCTTAGGGTTAGGGTAAAGCTTAGGATGAAGTTTAGGGTTAAGTTTAGGTTTAGATTTAGGGTTAGGTTAAGTGTTAGGGTTAAGTCTTGTTAAGTTTAGGACTAGGTGAAGGTTAGGGATAGGGTTAGGTTAAGGTTTGGGGTTAGGTTTTGATTCTAGGGTGAGGGTTATTGCTGGGTTTCCATTGAAGCTGAGTGTGTAGGGTAAGTTTTAGCGTTAGGAATAGGGTTAGAGTTAGATTTGGGGTCAGGGTTAGAGTTAAGTTTCGGGTTAGGTTTATGGTTAGGTTTACGGCTAGTGTCAGGGTTGGGGGAGATTTAGTGTTACGTTTAGTTTTAGGGTTAGTGTCAGGGTCAAGTTTATGTTAAGCCTGAGGTTTAGGGTTGCGGTTAGGGTTCAGGTTCGGGTCAGGGTTAGGTTAGGTTCAGGTTGAGGTTTAGGGTTATGTTTAGTATTAGTGTTAATTTTGGTTAGGGTTAGGGTTTGAATGAAGTTAGGGTAGTTTTAGGGTTATGGTTAGTGTGAAATTTTGGTTAAGGTTGAGGGTTCTGCTTAGGGTAAGGGTTTGATTTATATTTACTGGTTAAGGTTATGTTAAGGGTTTCGATTAGGTTTAGGCTAAGGATTTGGTTTAGAGTTAGGGTTAGGGGTTATTGTTTCAGTTAGGTTTAGGATAGGGTTGTACTTAGGGTCAAGTTTAGGGTTACGGTTAGATTTAGAGTTACGATTACAGTTAAGGTGAGGGTTTTGGGTAAGTGTTTGGATTAGGGTTAGGGTTAGGGCTAGGGTTAGGGTTAGAGTTAGGGTTAGGGGTTAGGGTTAGGTTTAAATTTATGATAGGCTTCAAGGTAGGTTAAGGTTAGGTTAGTGTTAGGGTCAGTGTTAGGATTAGGATTAGGTTTAGGGCGAGGGTTAGGGTCAGAGATATACTAAGGGTTATGTTTAGAGTCACAAGTGGGCCAAGTTTAAGGTTAGGGTTAAAGTTAGGGTTAGCTTTAGGTTAGGGATAGGGTGAAGTTTAAGAGAGGTTGAGGGTTAGGGTTATGGCTAAGGTTTGGGTTTGTTTTTAGGTTAGTGTTAAGGTTGTGTTTAGGGTTAGAGCTAAGTTTCCGGGTTTTGTTTAGCTTTAGGGTTAGGGTTAGATTTTAGGTTAGACTTAGGTATAAGAGTTAGGGTTACGATTTGTGTTAGGCATTGTGGTTGGGGTGAGGGTTAGATTTAGGGTTAGGGTTTGGTAGGTTTAGGATTATGGTTATGGTAAGGTGTCAGAGGTTAGAGGTGTAGTTTAGGGTTAGGGTTTGAGTGAGGGTACAGGTTAGGCATTGTGGTTCCGGTCATGGTTAGGTTTAGTTTAGGGTTAGGGTTAGGGTTAGGTTTCTAATTAGTTTTCGGGTTAGAGTTAGAGTTAGGGTTAATGTTTGGGTTAGGCTTTGGTCTTAGGGGTTAGGGTTTGGGTTAGGGTTAGTGTTATCGTTAGGGCTTAGGGGTTTCAGGTTAGTGTTCTGCTTAGGGCTAGGTTTAGCATTAGGGTTAGAGTTGAAGGATACTGTTAGGAGTTAGAGTGAGGGTTACGGTTAGTTTTACAGCTAAGGTGAGGGTTTAGGGTAAGTGTTATGATTAGGGTTAGAGTTAGAGTTAGGTTTAGATTCAGAGTTAGGGTTAGGTGTAGGATAAGAGTTAGCTTTATGTCCAGGTTTAGGATTACAGTTAGTGTTCTATTTAGGGTCAAGGTTAGAATTAGGGTTAGGATCAGGATTATGTTTAGGTTTCGATTCAGAGCTGTTGTAAGGGTTAAATTTAGGGTTAGAGAGGGACTAGCGTTATGGTTAGGGTTAGGTTTAAGGTAAGGGTTTGGGTTGGGTTTAGGTTGAAGGTTAGGGTTAGGGTTTGGATGAAGTTTAGGTTAGGGTTAAGGTTATTTTTATGGTTAGGGCTAGAGTTTGGGTTTGTGTTCAGGTTCGTGTTAAGGTTAGGTTTAGGGTTCGGTTAGGGTTAGGGCTTATGTTTAGGGTTAGCATTAGGTTTAGGTTGAGGGTTAGTGTGAAGTTTAGGTTAAGGGCGAAAGTTAGAAATAGGTTTAGGAGTATAGATAGTGTTAGAGGTTAAGTTTAGGGTGTTAGGGTTAGGTTTATGGTTAGGGTAGGGTTGAGTTTAGGGTTAATATTAGGATTAGGGTTAGATTAGGGTTACTGTTCGTATTAGGGTTAGGTTTAGGGATAAGTTTGGAGATAACATTATGTTTAGGGTTGGGGATACGGTTAAGGGTTAGGGGGAGGGTTAGGGTTAGGTTTATAGTTAAGGTGAGGGTTACGGTAATTGTTATGGTTTGCGTTAGAGTTGGAGTTAGCCTTAGGTTTAGGGTGAAGTTTCCATTAATAGTCAGGGTTAGGGTTAAGGTTAGATTAGGGTTAAGGTTGGTGTTAGAGTTCGGTATAGGTTTAGGTTTAGGGTTTGGGCAAGGTTAGGGTTAAGGCTAGGTTTACGGTAAATGGTAGGGCTAGGTTAGGGTTGTTAGGGTTAGGTTTAGAGTAAGAATTAGTGCTAGGAATTAGGGTTAGGGTTAGCGTCAGGTTTAGAGTTATTGTTAAGTTTAGGGTTAAGTTTAAGGCAGAGTTAAGGTTAGGGTTAAGTTTAGGGTTAGAGGAAGAGTCAGGTTTAGGTAAGTGTTAGGGCTAGGATGAAGGATAGCGTTAGGGTTAGGAAAAGAGTTAGGGGATCGTGAGAGTGTTAGTGTTAGGTTCACAATTAACTTGATGTTTTACGGTGTTACAGTTAGGGGTAGGGTTAGGGTTAGGTTTAGGGTTAGGCCTAGATTTAGGGGATTGTTTACGGTTTGGTTTAGTTTTAGGTTTAGAGTTCGGCTTAGGTTTTGGGTTAAATGAGGTCAAGGATGAGGGTTAGGGTAAGGGTTAGGGTTTGGTGTTTGAGTTAAGGTTGGGGTAGCTTTAGGGGTAGGTTTAGTGTTAGGGTTAGGTTTAAGTGTTTGGGTAAATATTAGGGTCAGGTATAGGGTTAGGTTTAGGGTTAGGGTTAGGTTTTGGTTTAGGGTTAGGTTTAGGGTGAAGTTGAAGTTAAGGGTGAGAGTTGAGCTGAGGGTTAGAGTTAGTGGTTAGGGTTAGGGTAAAGCTTAGGATGAAGTTTAGGGTTAAGTTTAGGTTTAGATTTAGGGTTAGGTTAAGTGTTAGGGTTAAGTCTTGTTAAGTTTAGGACTAGGTGAAGGTTAGGGATAGGGTTAGGTTAAGGTTTGGGGTTAGGTTTTGATTCTAGGGTGAGGGTTATTGCTGGGTTTCCATTGAAGCTGAGTGTGTAGGGTAAGTTTTAGCGTTAGGAATAGGGTTAGAGTTAGATTTGGGGTCAGGGTTAGAGTTAAGTTTCGGGTTAGGTTTATGGTTAGGTTTACGGCTAGTGTCAGGGTTGGGGGAGATTTAGTGTTACGTTTAGTTTTAGGGTTAGTGTCAGGGTCAAGTTTACGTTAAGCCTGAGGTTTAGGGTTGCGGTTAGGGTTCAGGTTCGGGTCAGGGTTAGGTTAGGTTCAGGTTGAGGTTTAGGGTTATGTTTAGTATTAGTGTTAATTTTGGTTAGGGTTAGGGTTTGAATGAAGTTAGGGTAGTTTTAGGGTTATGGTTAGTGTGAAATTTTGGTTAAGGTTGAGGGTTCTGCTTAGGGTAAGTGTTTGATTTATATTTACTGGTTAAGGTTATGTTAAGGGTTTCGATTAGGTTTAGGCTAAGGATTTGGTTTAGAGTTAGGGTTAGGGGTTATTGTTTCAGTTAGGTTTAGGATAGGGTTGTACTTAGGGTCAAGTTTAGGGTTACGGTTAGATTTAGAGTTACGATTACAGTTAAGGTGAGGGTTTTGGGTAAGTGTTAGGATTAGGGTTAGGGTTAGGGCTAGGGTTAGGGTTAGAGTTAGGGTTAGGGGTTAGGGTTAGGTTTAAATTTATGATAGGCTTCAAGGTAGGTTAAGGTTAGGTTAGTGTTAGGGTCAGTGTTAGGATTAGGATTAGGTTTAGGGCGAGGGTTAGGGTCAGAGATATACTAAGGGTTATGTTTAGAGTCACAAGTGGGCCAAGTTTAAGGTTAGGGTTAAAGTTAGGGTTAGCTTTAGGTTAGGGATAGGGTGAAGTTTAAGAGAGGTTGAGGGTTAGGGTTATGGCTAAGGTTTGGGTTTGTTTTTAGGTTAGTGTTAAGGTTGTGTTTAGGGTTAGAGCTAAGTTTCCGGGTTTTGTTGAGCTTTAGGGTTAGGGTTAGATTTTAGGTTAGACTTAGGTATAAGAGTTAGGGTTACGATTTGTGTTAGGCATTGTGGTTGGGGTGAGGGTTAGATTTAGGGTTAGGGTTTGGTAGGTTTAGGATTATGGTTATGGTAAGGTGTCAGAGGTTAGAGGTGTAGTTTAGGGTTAGGGTTTGAGTGAGGGTACAGGTTAGGCATTGTGGTTCCGGTCATGGTTAGGTTTAGTTTAGGGTTAGGGTTAGGGTTAGGTTTCTAATTAGTTTTCGGGTTAGAGTTAGAGTTAGGGTTAATGTTTGGGTTAGGCTTTGGTCTTAGGGGTTAGGGTTTGGGTTAGGGTTAGTGTTATCGTTAGGGCTTAGGGGTTTCAGGTTAGTGTTCTGCTTAGGGCTAGGTTTAGCATTAGGGTTAGAGTTGAAGGATACTGTTAGGAGTTAGAGTGAGGGTTACGGTTAGTTTTACAGCTAAGGTGAGGGTTTAGGGTAAGTGTTATGATTAGGGTTAGAGTTAGAGTTAGGTTTAGATTCAGAGTTAGGGTTAGGTGTAGGATAAGAGTTAGCTTTATGTCCAGGTTTAGGATTACAGTTAGTGTTCTATTTAGGGTCAAGGTTAGAATTAGGGTTAGGATCAGGATTATGTTTAGGTTTCGATTCAGAGCTGTTGTAAGGGTTAAATTTAGGGTTAGAGAGGGACTAGCGTTATGGTTAGGGTTAGGTTTAAGGTAAGGGTTTGGGTTGGGTTTAGGTTGAAGGTTAGGGTTAGGGTTTGGATGAAGTTTAGGTTAGGGTTAAGGTTATTTTTATGGTTAGGGCTAGAGTTTGGGTTTGTGTTCAGGTTCGTGTTAAGGTTAGGTTTAGGGTTCGGTTAGGGTTAGGGCTTATGTTTAGGGTTAGCATTAGGTTTAGGTTGAGGGTTAGTGTGAAGTTTAGGTTAAGGGCGAAAGTTAGAAATAGGTTTAGGAGTATAGATAGTGTTAGAGGTTAAGTTTAGGGTGTTAGGGTTAGGTTTATGGTTAGGGTAGGGTTGAGTTTAGGGTTAATATTAGGATTAGGGTTAGATTAGGGTTACTGTTCGTATTAGGGTTAGGTTTAGGGATAAGTTTGGAGATAACATTATGTTCAGGGTTGGGGATACGGTTAAGGGTTAGGGAGAGGGTTAGGGTTAGGTTTATAGTTAAGGTGAGGGTTATGGTAATTGTTATGGTTAGCGTTAGAGTTGGAGTTAGCCTTAGGTTTAGGGTGAAGTTTCCATTAATAGTCAGGGTTAGGGTTAAGGTTAGATTAGGGTTAAGGTTGGTGTTAGAGTTCGGTATAGGTTTAGGTTTAGGGTTTGGGCAAGGTTAGGGTTAAGGCTAGGTTTACGGTAAATGGTAGGGCTAGGTTAGGGTTGTTAGGGTTAGGTTTAGAGTAAGAATTAGTGCTAGGAATTAGGGTTAGGGTTAGCGTCAGGTTTAGAGTTATTGTTAGGTTTAGGGTTAAGTTTAAGGCAGAGTTAAGGTTAGGGTTAAGTTTAGGGTTAGAGGAAGAGTCAGGTTTAGGTAAGTGTTAGGGCTAGGATGAAGGATAGCGTTAGGGTTAGGAAAAGAGTTAGGGGATCGTGAGAGTGTTAGTGTTAGGTTCACAATTAACTTGATGTTTTACGGTGTTACAGTTAGGGGTAGGGTTAGTGTTAGGTTTAGGGTTAGGCCTAGATTTAGGGGATTGTTTACGGTTTGGTTTAGTTTTAGGGTTAGGGTTCGGCTTAGGTTTTGGGTAAAATGAGGTCAAGGATGAGGGTTAGGGTAAGAGCTAGGGTTTGGTGTTTGAGTTAAGGTTAGGGGTAGCTTTAGGGGTAGGTTTAGTGTTAGGGTTAGGTTTAAGTGTTTGGGTAAATATTAGAGTCAGGTATAGGGTTAGGTTTAGGGTTAGGGTTAGGTTTTGGTTAAGGGTTAGGTTTAGGGTGAAGTTGAAGTTAAGGGTGAGGGTTGAGCTGAGGTTTAGAGTTAGTGGTTAGGGTTAGGGTTAAGTTTAGGATGAAGTTTAGGGTTAATGTTAGATTTAGATTTAGGGTTAGGTTAAGTGTTAGGGTTAAGTCTTGTTAAGTTTAGGACTAGGTGAAGGTTAGGGATAGGGTTAGGTTAAGGTTTGGGGTTAGGTTTTGATTTTAGGGTGAAGGTTTTTGCTGGGTTTCCATTTGAGCTGAGTGTGTAGGGTAAGTTTTAGCGTTAGGAATAGGGTTAGAGTTAGATTTGGGGTCAGGGTTAGAGTTAAGTTTCGGGTTAGGTTTATGGTTAGGTTTAGGGCTAGGGTCAGGGTTGGGGGAGATTTAGTGTTACGTTTAGTTTTAGAGTTAGTGTTAGGGTGAAGTTTATGTTAAGCATGAGGTTTAGGGTTGCGGTTAGGGTTCAGGTTCGGGTCAGGGTTAGGTTAGGTTCAGGTTGAGGTTTAGGGTTATGTTTAGTATTAGTGTTAATTTTGGTTAGGGTTAGGGTTTGAATGAAGTTAGGGTAGGTTTAGGGTTATGGTTAGTGTGAAATTTTGGTTAAGGGTGAGGGTTCGGCTTAGGGTAAGGGTTTGAGTTATATTTACTGGTAAAGGTTATGTTAAGGGTTTCGGTTAGGTTTAGGCTAAGGATTCGGGTTAGAGTTAGAGGTTAGTGTTTCAGTTAGGTTTAGGATAGGGTTGTACTTAGGGTCAAGTTTAGGGTTACGGTTAGATTTAGAGTTACGATTACAGTTAAGTTGAGTGTTTTGTGTAAGCGTTAGGATTAGGGTTAGGGTTAGGGCTAGGGTTAGGGTTAGAGTTAGGGTTAGGGGTTAGGGTTAGGTTTAAGTTTATGATAGGCTTCAAGTTAGGTTAAGGTTAGGTTAGTGTTAGGGTCAGTGTTAGGATTAGGAATTAGGTTTCGGGCAAGGGTTAGGGTCAGAGATATACTAAGGGTTATTTTTAGGGGTCACAAGTGGGCCAAGGTTAAGTTAGGGTTAAAGTTAGGGTTAGCTTTAGGTTAGGGATAGGGTGAAGTTTAAGATAGCTTGAGGGTTAGGGTTATGACTAAGGTTTGGGTTTGTTTTAGGTTAGTGTTAGGTGTTAGGGTTGGTAGTTTAGGGGTTAGAGCTAAGTTTACGGGGTTTTTTGCTTAGCTTTAGGTTTAGGGTTACATTTTAGGTTAGACTTAGGTATAAGAGTTAGGGGTTACGATTTGTGTTAGGCATTGTGGTTGGGTGAGGGTTAGATTTAGGGTTGTATTTGGGTAGGTTTAGGATTATGGATATGGTAAGGTGTCAGAGGTTAGAGGTGTAGTTTAGGGTTAGGGTTGAGTGAGGGTACAGGTTAGGCATTGTGGTTCCGGTCATGGTTAGGTTTAGTTTAGGGTTAGGGTTAGGGTTAGGGTTAGGGTTAGGGTTAGGGTTAGGGTTAGGGTTAGGGTTAGGGTTAGGTTTCTAATTAGTTTTCGGGTTAGAGTTAGAGTTAGGGTTAATGTTTGGGTTAGGCTTTGGTCTTAGGGGTTAGGGTTTGGGTTAGGGTTAGTGTTATCGTTAGGGCTTAGGGGTTTCAGGTTAGCGTTCTCCTTAGGGCTAGGGTTAGCATTAGGGTTAGGGTTGAAGGATACTGTTAGGAGTTAGAGTGAGGGTTACGGTTAGTTTTACAGCTAAGGTGAGGGTTTAGGGTAAGTGTTTTTGATTAGGGTTAGAGTTAGAGTTAGGTTTAGATTCAGAGTTAGGGTTAGGTGTAGGATAAGAGTTAGCTTTATGTCCAGGTTTAGGATTAGAGTTAGTGTTCTATTTAGGGTCAAGGTTAGAATTAGGGTTAGGATCAGGATTAGGTTTCGTTTCAGAGCTGTTGTAAGGGTTAAATTTAGGGTTAGAGAGGGACTAGAGTTATGGTTAGGGTTAGGTTTAAGGTAAGGGTTTGGTTGGGTTTAGGTTGAAGGTTAGGGTTAGGGTTTGGATGAAGTTTAGGTTAGGGTTAAGGTTATTTTTATGGTTAGGGCTAGAGTTTGGGTTTGTGTTCAGGTTAGTGTTAAGGTTAGGTTTAGGGTTCGGTTAGGGTTAGGGCTTATGTTTAGGGTTAGCGTTAGGTTTAGGTTCAGGGTTAGTGTGAAGTTTAGGTTAAGGGCGAAAGTTCGAAATAGGGTTTAGGAGTATAGATAGTGTTAGACGTTAAGTTTAGGGTGTTAGGGTTAGGTTTATGGTTAGGGTAGGGTTGAGTTTAGGGTTAATATTAGGATTAGGGTTAGATTAGGGTTACTGTTCGTATTAGGGTTAGGTTTAGAGGATAAGTTTGGAGATAACATTATGTTTAGGGTTGGGGATACGGTTAAGGGTTAGGGGAGAGGGTTAGGGTTAGGTTTACACTTAAGGTGAGGTTTATGGTAATTTTTATGGTTAGCGTTAGACTTGGAGTTAGCCTTAGGTTTAGGGTGAAGTTTCCGTTAATAGTCAGGGTTAGGGTTAAGGTTAGATTAGGTTTAAGGTTGGTGTTAGAGGTCGGTATAGGTTTAGGTTTAGGGTTTGGGCAAGGGTTAGGGTTAAGGCTAGGTTTACGGTAAATGGTAGGGCTAGGTTAGGGTTGTTAGGGTTAGGTTTACAGTAAGAATTAGTGCTAGGAATTAGGGTTAGGGTTAGCGTCAGGTTTAGAGTTATTGTTAGGTTTAGGGTTAATTTTAAGGCAGAGTTAAGGTTAGGGTTAAGTTTAGGGTTAGAGCAAGAGTCAGTTTAGGTAAGTGTTAGGGCTAGGATGAAGGATAGTGTTAGGGTTAGGAAAAGAGTTAGGGGATCGTGAGAGTGTTAGTGTTAGGTTCACATTAACTTGATGTTTTACGGTGTTACAGTTAGGGGTAGGGTTAGGGTTAGGTTTAGGGTTAGGCCTAGATTTAGGGGATTGTTTACGGTTTGGTTTAGTTTTAGGTTTAGATTTCGGCTTAGGTTTGGGTAAAATGAGGTCAAGGATGAGGGTTAGGGTAAGGGTTAGGGTTTGGTGTTTGAGTTAAGGTTAGGGGTAGTTTAGGGGTAGGTTTAGTGTTAGGGTTAGGTTTAAGTGTTTGGGTAAATATAAGGGTCAGGTATAGGGTTAGGTTTAGGGTTAGGGTTAGGTTTTGGTTTAGGGTTAGGTTTAGGGTGAAGTTGAAGTTAAGGGTGAGAGTTGAGCTGAGCTTTATAGTTAGTGGTTAGGGTTAGGATTAAGTTTAGGATGAAGTTTAGGGTTAAAGGTTAGGTTTAGATTTAGGGTTAGGTTAAGTGTTAGGGTTAAGTTTTGTAAGTTTAGGACTAGGTGAAGGTTAGGGTTAGGGTTAGGTAGGTTAGGGTTTGGGGTTAGGTTTTGATTTTAGGTTGAGGGTTATTGCTGGGTTTCCATTAAGCTGAGTGTGTAGGGTAAGTTTTAGCGTTAGGAATAGGGTTAGAGTTAGATTAGGGGTCAGGGTTAGAGTTAAGTTTCGGGTTAGGTTTATGGGTTAGGTTTTAGGGCTAGGGTCAGGGTTGGGGAGATTTAGTGTTACGTTTAGTTTTAGGGTTAGTGTTAGGGTGAAGTTTATGTTAAGCATGAGGTTTAGGGTTGCGGTTAGGGTTCAGGTTCGGTCAGGGTTAGGTTAGGTTCAGGGTTGAGGTTTAGGGTTATGTTTAGTATTAGTGTTAATTTTGGTTAGGGTTAGGGTTTGAATGAAGTTAGGGTAGTTTTAGGGTTATGGTTAGTGTGAAATTTTGGTTAAGGATAAGGGTTCTGCTTAGGGTAAGGGTTTGAGTTATATTTACTGGTTAAGGTTATGTTAAGGGTTTCGATTAGGTTTAGGCTAAGGATTTGGGTTAGAGTTAGGGTTAGGGGTTAGTGTTTCAGTTAGGTTTAGGATAGGGTTGTACTTAGGGTCAAGTTTAGGGTTACGGTTAGATTTAGAGTTACGATTACAGTTAAGGTGAGGGTTTTGGGTAAGTGTTAGGATTAGGGTTAGGGTTAGGGCTAGGGTTAGGGT
The DNA here is from genome assembly GCF_030014295.1 of Loxodonta africana. Classification (NCBI taxonomy): domain Eukaryota; kingdom Metazoa; phylum Chordata; class Mammalia; order Proboscidea; family Elephantidae; genus Loxodonta; species Loxodonta africana. Next base: position 224,081 of record NW_026974859.1, on the reverse strand, counting down.
TAGAGTTAGGGTTAGGGGTTAGGGTTAGGTTTAAGTTTATGATAGGCTTCAAGTTAGGTTAAGGCTAGGTTAGTGTTAGGGGCAGTGTTAGGATTAGGATTAGGTTTAGGGCGAGGGTTAGGGTCAGAGATATACTAAGGGTTATGTTTAGGGTCACAAGTGGGCCAAGGTTAAGGTTAGGGTTAAAGTTAGGGTTTGCTTTAGGTTAGGGATAGGGTGAAGTTTAAGAGAGGTTGAGGGTTAGGGTTATGGCTAAGGTTTGGGTTTGCTTTTAGGTTAGTGTTAAGGTTGTGTTTAGGGTTAGAGCTAAGCTTACGGGTTTTGTTTAGCTTTAGGGTTAGGGTTAGATTTTAAATACTATCTCTCTATGTGTTAGGCATTGTGGTTGGGGTGAGGGTTAGATTTAGGGTTAGGGTTGGGTAGGTTTAGGATTATGGTTATGGTAAGGTGTCAGAGGTTAGAGGTGCAGTTTAGGGTTAGGGTTTGAGTGAGGGTACAGGTTAGGCATTGTGGTTCCGGTCATGGATAGGTTTAGTTTAGGGTTAGGGTTAGGGTGAGGGTTAGGGTTAGGGTTAGGGTTAGGTTTCTAATTAGTTTTCGGGTTAGAGTTAGAGTTAGGGTTAATGTTTGGGTTAGGCTTTGGTCTTAGGGGTTAGGGTTTGGGTTAGGGTTAGTGTTATCGTTAGGGCTTAGGGGTTTCAGGTTAGTGTTCTGCTTAGGGCTAGAGTTAGCATTAGGTTTAGGGTTGAAGGATACTGTTAGGAGTTAGAGTGAGGGTTAGGGTTAGTCTTACAGCTAAGGTGAGGGTTTAGGGTAAGTGTTATGATTAGGGTTAGAGTTAGAGATAGGTTCAGATTCAGAGTTAGGGTTAGGTGTAGGATAAGAGTTAGCTTTATGTCCAGGTTTAGGATTAGAGTTAGTGTTCTATTTAGGGTCAAGGTTAGAATTAGGGTTAGGATCAGGATTAGGTTTAGTTTCAGAGGTGTTGTAAGGGTTAAATTTAGGGTTAGAGAGGGACTAGAGTTATGGTTAGGGTTAGGTTTAAGGTAAGGGTTTGGGTTGGGTTTAGGTTGAAGGTTAGGGTTAGGGTTTGGATGAAGTTTAGGTTAGGGTTAAGGTTATTTTTATGGTTAGGGCTAGAGTTTGGGTTTGTGTTCAGGTTAGTGTTAAGGTTAGGTTTAGGGTTCGGTTAGGGTTAGGGCTTATGTTTAGGGTTAGCGTTAGGTTTAGGTTCAGGGTTAGTGTGAAGTTTAGGTTAAGGGCGAAAGTTCGAAATAGGTTTAGGAGTATAGATAGTGTTAGACGTTAAGTTTAGGGTGTTAGGGTTAGGTTTATGGTTAGGGTAGGGTTGAGTTTAGGGTTAATATTAGGATTAGGGTTAGATTAGGGTTACTGTTCGTATTAGGGTTAGGTTTAGGGATAAGTTTGGAGATAACATTATGTTTAGGGTTGGGGATACGGTTAAGGGTTAGGGAGAGGGTTAGGGTTAGGTTTACACTTAAGGTGAGGTTTATGGTAATTTTTATGGTTAGCGTTAGACTTGGAGTTAGCCTTAGGTTTAGGGTGAAGTTTCCGTTAATAGTCAGGGTTAGGGTTAAGGTTAGATTAGGTTTAAGGTTGGTGTTAGAGGTCGGTATAGGTTTAGGTTTAGGGTTTGGGCAAGGTTAGGGTTAAGGCTAGGTTTACGGTAAATGGTAGGGCTAGGTTAGGGTTGTTAGGGTTAGGTTTACAGTAAGAATTAGTGCTAGGAATTAGGGTTAGGGTTAGCGTCAGGTTTAGAGTTATTGTTAGGTTTAGGGTTAATTTTAAGGCAGAGTTAAGGTTAGGGTTAAGTTTAGGGTTAGAGGAACAGTCAGGTTTAGGTAAGTGTTAGGGCTAGGATGAAGGATAGTGTTAGGGTTAGGAAAAGAGTTAGGGGATCGTGAGAGTGTTAGTGTTAGGTTCACAATTAACTTGATGTTTTACGGTGTTACAGTTAGGGGTAGGGTTAGGGTTAGGTTTAGGGTTAGGCCTAGATTTAGGGGATTGTTTACGGTTTGGTTTAGTTTTAGGTTTAGATTTCGGCTTAGGTTTTGGGTAAAATGAGGTCAAGGATGAGGGTTAGGGTAAGGGTTAGGGTTTGGTGTTTGAGTTAAGGTTAGGGGTAGTTTAGGGGTAGGTTTAGTGTTAGGGTTAGGTTTAAGTGTTTGGGTAAATATAAGGGTCAGGTATAGGGTTAGGTTTAGGGTTAGGGTTAGGTTTTGGTTTAGGGTTAGGTTTAGGGTGAAGTTGAAGTTAAGGGTGAGAGTTGAGCTGAGCTTTATAGTTAGTGGTTAGGGTTAGGATTAAGTTTAGGATGAAGTTTAGGGTTAAGGTTAGGTTTAGATTTAGGGTTAGGTTAAGTGTTAGGGTTAAGTTTTGTAAGTTTAGGACTAGGTGAAGGTTAGGGTTAGGGTTAGGTTAGGGTTTGGGGTTAGGTTTTGATTTTAGGTTGAGGGTTATTGCTGGGTTTCCATTAAAGCTGAGTGTGTAGGGTAAGTTTTAGCGTTAGGAATAGGGTTAGAGTTAGATTAGGGGTCAGGGTTAGAGTTAAGTTTCGGGTTAGGTTTATGGTTAGGTTTAGGGCTAGGGTCAGGGTTGGGGGAGATTTAGTGTTACGTTTAGTTTTAGGGTTAGTGTTAGGGTGAAGTTTATGTTAAGCATGAGGTTTAGGGTTGCGGTTAGGGTTCAGGTTCGGGTCAGGGTTAGGTTAGGTTCAGGTTGAGGTTTAGGGTTATGTTTAGTATTAGTGTTAATTTTGGTTAGGGTTAGGGTTTGAATGAAGTTAGGGTAGTTTTAGGGTTATGGTTAGTGTGAAATTTTGGTTAAGGATAAGGGTTCTGCTTAGGGTAAGGGTTTGAGTTATATTTACTGGTTAAGGTTATGTTAAGGGTTTCGATTAGGTTTAGGCTAAGGATTTGGGTTAGAGTTAGGGTTAGGGGTTAGTGTTTCAGTTAGGTTTAGGATAGGGTTGTACTTAGGGTCAAGTTTAGGGTTACGGTTAGATTTAGAGTTACGATTACAGTTAAGGTGAGGGTTTTGGGTAAGTGTTAGGATTAGGGTTAGGGTTAGGGCTAGGGTTAGGGTTAGAGTTAGGGTTAGGGGTTAGGGTTAGGTTTAAGTTTATGATAGGCTTCAAGTTAGGTTAAGGCTAGGTTAGTGTTAGGGGCAGTGTTAGGATTAGGATTAGGTTTAGGGCGAGGGTTAGGGTCAGAGATATACTAAGGGTTATGTTTAGGGTCACAAGTGGGCCAAGGTTAAGGTTAGGGTTAAAGTTAGGGTTTGCTTTAGGTTAGGGATAGGGTGAAGTTTAAGAGAGGTTGAGGGTTAGGGTTATGGCTAAGGTTTGGGTTTGCTTTTAGGTTAGTGTTAAGGTTGTGTTTAGGGTTAGAGCTAAGCTTACGGGTTTTGTTTAGCTTTAGGGTTAGGGTTAGATTTTAGGTTAGACTTAGGTAAACAGTTAGGGTTACGATTTGTGTTAGGCATTGTGGTTGGGGTGAGGGTTAGATTTAGGGTTAGGGTTGGGTAGGTTTAGGATTATGGTTATGGTAAGGTGTCAGAGGTTAGAGGTGCAGTTTAGGGTTGGGGTTTGAGTGAGGGTACAGGTTAGGCATTGTGGTTCCGGTCATGGATAGGTTTAGTTTAGGGTTAGGGTTAGGGTGAGGGTTAGGGTTAGGGTTAGGGTTAGGTTTCTAATTAGTTTTCGGGTTAGAGTTAGAGTTAGGGTTAATGTTTGGGTTAGGCTTTGGTCTTAGGGGTTAGGGTTTGGGTTAGGGTTAGTGTTATCGTTAGGGCTTGGGGGGTTCAGGTTAGTGTTCTGCTTAGGGCTAGAGTTAGCATTAGGTTTAGGGTTGAAGGATACTGTTAGGAGTTAGAGTGAGGGTTAGGGTTAGTCTTACAGCTAAGGTGAGGGTTTAGGGTAAGTGTTATGATTAGGGTTAGAGTTAGAGATAGGTTTAGATTCAGAGTTAGGGTTAGGTGTAGGATAAGAGTTAGCTTTATGTCCAGGTTTAGGATTAGAGTTAGTGTTCTATTTAGGGTCAAGGTTAGAATTAGGGTTAGGATCAGGATTAGGTTTAGTTTCAGAGGTGTTGTAAGGGTTAAATTTAGAGTTACAGAGGGACTAGCGTTATGGTTAGGGTTAGGTTTAAGGTAAGGGTTTGGGTTGGGTTTAGGTTGAAGGTTAGGGTTAGGGTTTGGATGAAGTTTAGGTTAGGGTTAAGGTTTTTTTATGGTTAGGCCTAGAGTTTGGGTTTGTGTTCAGGTTAGTGTTAGGTTAGGTTTAGGGTTCGGTTAGGGTTAGGGCTTATGTTTAGGGTTAGCGTTAGGTTGAGGTTCAGGGTTAGTGTGAAGTTTAGGTTAAGGGCGAAAGTTAGAAATAGGTTTAGGAGTATAGATAGTGTTAGACGTTAAGTTTAGGGTGTTAGGGTTAGGTTTATGGTTAGGGTAGGGTTGAGTTTAGGGTTAATATTAGGATTAGGGTTAGATTAGGGTTACTGTTCGTATTAGGGTTAGGTTTAGGGATAAGTTTGGAGATAACATTATGTTTAGGGTTGAGGATACGGTTAAGGGTTAGGGAGAGGGTTAGGGTTAGGTTTACACTTAAGGTGAGGGTTATGGTAATTGTTATGGTTAGCGTTAGACTTGGAGTTAGCCTTAGGTTTAGGGTGAAGTTTCCGTTAATAGTCAGGGTTAGGGTTAAGGTTAGATTAGGGTTAAGGTTGGTGTTAGAGTTCGGTATAGGTTTAGGTTTAGGGTTTGGGCAAGGTTAGGGTTAAGGCAAGGTTTACGGTAAATGGTAGGGCTAGGTTAGGGTTGTTAGGGTTAGGTTTAGAGTAAGAATTAGTGCTAGGAATTAGGGTTAGGGTTAGCGTCAGGTTTAGAGTTATTGTTAGGTTTAGGGTTAAGTTTAAGGCAGAGTTAAGGTTAGGTTTAATTTTGGGGTTAGAGCAAGAGTCAGGTTTAGGTAAGTGTTAGGGCTAGGATGAAGGATAGCGTTAGGGTTAGGAAAAGAGTTAGGGGATCGTGAGAGTGTTAGTGTTGGGTTCACAATTAACTTGATGTTTTACGGTGTTACAGTTAGGGGTAGGGTTAGGGTTAGGTTTAGGGTTAGGCCTAGATTTAGGGGATTGTTTACGGTTTGGTTTAGTTTTAGGTTTAGAGTTCGGCTTAGGTTTTGGGTAAAATGAGGTCAAGGATGAGGGTTAGGGTAAGCGTTAGGGTTTGGTGTTTGAGTTAAGGTTAGGGGTAGCTTTAGGGGTAGGTTTAGTGTTAGGGTTAGGTTTAAGTGTTTGGGTAAATATTAGGGTCAGGTATAGGGTTAGGTTTAGGGTTAGGGTTAGGTTTTGGTTTAGGGTTAGGTTTAGGGTGAAGTTGAAGTTAAGGGTGAGAGTTGAGCTGAGGTTTAGAGTTAGTGGTTAGGGTTAGGGTTAAGTTTAGGATGAAGTTTAGGGTTAAGGTTAGATTTAGATTTAGGGTTAGGTTAAGTGTTAGGGTTAAGTCTTGTTAAGTTTAGGACTAGGTGAAGGTTAGGGATAGGGTTAGGTTAAGGTTTGGGGTTAGGTTTTGATTTTAGGGTGAGGGTTATTGCTGGGTTTCCATTGAAGCTGAGTGTGTAGGGTAAGTTTTAGCATTAGGAATAGGGTTAGAGTTAGATTTGGGGTCAGGGTTAGAGTTAAGTTTCGGGTTAGGTTTATGGTTAGGTTTAGGGCTAGGGTCAGGGTTGGGGGAGATTTAGTGTTACGTTTAGTTTTAGAGTAAGTGTTAGGGTGAAGTTTATGTTAAGCATGAGGTTTAGGGTTGCGGTTAGGGTTCAGGTTCTGGTCAGGGTTAGGTTAGGTTCAGGTTGAGGTTTAGGGTTATGTTTAGTATTAGTGTTAATTTTGGTTAGGGTTAGGGTTTGAATGAAGTTAGGGTAGTTTTAGGGTTATGGTTAGTGTGAAATTTTGGTTAAGGGTGAGGGTTCGGCTTAGGGTAAGGGTTTGAGTTATATTTACTGGTTAAGGTTATGTTAAGGGTTTCAATTAGGTTTAGGCTAAGGATTTGGGTTAGAGTTAGGGTTAGGGGTTAGTTTTTCAGTTAGCTTTAGGATAGGGTTGTACTTAGGGTCAAGTTTAGGGTTACGGTTAGATTTAGAGTTACGATTACAGTTAAGGTGAGGGTTTTGGGTAAGCGTTAGGATTAGGGTTAGGGCTAGGGTTAGGGTTAGAGTTAGGGTTAGGGGTTAGGGTTAGGTTTAAGTCTATGATAGGCTTCAAGTTAGGTTAAGGTTAGGTTAGTGTTAGGGTCAGTGTTAGGAGTAGGATTAGGTTTCGGGCGAGGGTTAGGGTCAGAGATATACTAAGGGTTATGTTTAGGGTCACAAGTGGGCCAAGGTTAAGGTTAGGGTTAAAGTTAGGGTTAGCTTTAGGTTAGGGATAGGGTGAAGTTTAAGAGAGGTTGAGGGTTAGGGTTATGGCTAAGGTTTGGGTTTGTTTTTAGGTTAGTGTTAAGGTTGTGTTTAGGGTTAGAGCTAAGTTTCCGGGTTTTGTTTAGCTTTAGGTTTAGGGTTAGATTTTAGGTTAGACTTAGGTATAAGAGTTAGGGTTACGATTTGTGTTAGGCATTGTGGTTGGGGTGAGGGTTAGATTTAGGGTTAGGGTTGGGTAGGTTTAGGATTATGGTTATGGTAAGGTGTCAGAGGTTAGAGGTGTAGTTTAGGGTTAGGGTTTGAGTGAGGGTACAGGTTAGGCATTGTGGTTCCGGTCATGGTTAGGTTTAGTTTAGGGTTAGGGTTAGGGTTAGGTTTCTAATTAGTTTTCGGGTTAGAGTTAGAGTTAGGGTTAATGTTTGGGTTAGGCTTTGGTCTTAGGGGGTAGCGTTTTGGTTAGGGTTAGTGTTATCGTTAGGGCTTAGGGGTTTCAGATTAGTGTTCTGCTTAGGGCTAAGGTTAGCATTAGGGTTAGGGTGGAAGGATACTGTTAGGAGTTAGAGTGAGGGTTAGGGTTAGTTTTACAGCTAAGGTGAGGGTTTAGGGTAAGTGTTATGATTAGGGTTAGAGTTAGAGTTAGGTTTAGATTCAGAGTTAGGGTTAGGTGTAGGATAAGTGTTAGCTTTATGTCCAGGTTTAGGATTAGAGTTAGTGTTCTATTTAGGGTCAAGGTTAGAATTAGGGTTAGGATCAGAATTCAGTTTAGGTTTAGTTTCAGAGCTGTTGTAAGGGTTAAATTTAGGGTTAGAGAGGGACTAGCGTTATGGTTAGGGTTAGGTTTAAGGTAAGGGTTTGGGTGGGGTTTAGGTTGAAGGTTAGAGTTAGAGTTTGAATGAAGTTTAGGTTAGGGTTAAGGTGATTTTTATGGTTAGGGCTAGAGTTTGGGTTTGTGTTCAGGTTAGTGTTAAGGTTAGGTTTAGGGTTCGGTTAGGGTTAGGGCTTATGTTTAGGGTTAGCGTTAGGTTTAGGTTCAGGGTTAGTGTGAAGTTTAGGTTAAGGGCGAAAGTTCGAAATAGGTTTAGGAGTATAGATAGTGTTAGACGTTAAGTTTAGGGTGTTAGGGTTAGGTGTATGGTTAGGGCGGGGTTGAGTTTAGGGTTAATATTAGGATTAGGGTTAGATTAGGGTTACTGTTCGTATTAGGGTTAGGTTTAGGGATAAGTTTGGAGATAACATTATGTTTAGGGTTGGGGATACGGTTAAGGGTTAGGGAGAGGGTTAGGGTTAGGTTTCCACTTAAGGTGAGGGTTATGGTAATTGTTATGGTTAGCGTTAGACTTGGAGTTAGCCTTAGGTTTAGGGTGAAGTTTCCGTTAATAGTCAGGGTTAGGGTTAAGGTTAGATTAGGGTTAAGGTTGGTGTTAGAGGTCGGTATAGGTTTAGGGTTTGGGCAAGGTTAGGGTTAAGGCTAGGTTACAGTAAATGGTAGGGCTAGGTTAGGGTTGTTAGGGTTAGGTTTAGAGTAAGAATTAGTGCTAGGAATTAGGGTTAGGGTTAGCGTCAGGTTTAGAGTTATTGTTAGGTTTAGGGTTAAGTTTAAGGCAGAGTTAAGGTTAGGGTTAATTTTAGGGTTAGAGGAAGAGTCAGGTTTAGGTAATTGTTAGGGCTAGGATGAAGGATAGCGTTAGGGTTAGGAAAAGGGTTAGGGGATCGTGTGAGTGTTAGTGTTAGGTTCACAATTAAGCTGATGTTTTACGGTGTTACGGATAGGGGTAGGGTTAGGGTTAGGTTTAGGGTTAGGCCTAGATTTAGGGGATTGTTTACGGTTTGGTTTAGTTTTAGGTTTAGGGTTCGGCTTAGGTTTTGGGTAAACATAGGTCAAGGAAGAGGGTTAGGGTAAGGGTTAGGGTTTGGTGTTTGAGTTAAGGTTACGGGTAGCTTTAGGGGTAGGTTTAGTGTTAGGGTTAGGTTTAGGTGTTTGGGTAAATATTAGGGTCAGGTATAGGGTTAGGTTTAGGGTTAGGGTTAGGTTTAGGGTGAAGTTGAAGTTAAGGGTGAGAGTTGAGCTGAGGGTTAGAGTTAGTGGTTAGGGTTAGGGTTAAGTTTAGGATGAAGTTTAGGGTTAAGGTTAGGTTTCGATTTAGTGTTAGGTTAAGTGTTAGGGTTAAGTCTTGTTAAGTTTAGGACTAGGTGAAGGTTAGGGATAGGGTTAGGTTAAGGTTTGGGGTTAGGTTTTGATTTTAGGGTGAGGGTTATTGCTGGGTTTCCATTGAAGCTGAGTGTGTAGGGTAAGTTTTAGCGTTAGGAATAGGGTTAGAGTTAGATTTGGGGTCAGGGTTAGAGTTAAGTTTCGGGTTAGGTTTATGGTTAGGTTTAGGGCTAGGGTCAGGGTTGGGGGAGATTTAGTGTTACGTTTAGTTTTAGGGTTAGTGTTAGGGTGAAGTTTATGTTAAGCATGAGGTTTAGGGTTGCGGTTAGGGTTCAGGTTCGGGTCAGGGTTAGGTTAGGTTCAGGTTGAGGTTTAGGGTTATGTTTAGTATCAGTGTTAATTTTGGTTAGGGTTAGGGTTTGAATGAAGTTAGGGTAGGTTTAGGGTTATGGTTAGTGTGAAATTTTGGTTAAGGGTGAGGGTTCGGCTTAGGGTAAGAGTTTGAGTTATATTTACTGGTTAAGGTTATGTTAAGGGTTTCGATTAGGTTTAGGCTAAGGATTTGGGTTAGAGTTAGGGTTAGGGGTTAGTGTTTCAGTTAGGTTTAGGATAGGGTTGTACTTAGGGTCAAGTTTAGGGTTACGGTTAGATTTAGAGTTACGATTACAGTTAAGGTGAGGGTTTTGGGTAAGTGTTAGGATTAGGGTTAGGGTTAGGGCTAGGGTTAGGGTTAGAGTTAGGGCTAGGGGTTAAGGTTAGGTTTAAGTTTATGATAGGCTTCAAGTTAGGTTAAGGTTAGGTTAGTGTTAGGGTCAGTGTTAGGATTAGGTTTAGGGCGAGGGTTAGGGTCAGAGATATACTAGGGGTTATGTTTAGGGTCACAAGTGGGCCAAGGTTAAGGTTAGAGTTAAAGTTAGGGTTAGCTTTAGGTTAGGGATAGGGTGAAGTTTAAGAGAGGTTGAGGGTTAGGGTTATGGCTAAGGTTTGGGTTTGTTTTTAGGTTAGTGTTAAGGTTGTGTTTAGGGTTAGAGCTAAGTTTCCGGGTTTTGTTTAGCTTTAGGGTTAGGGTTAGATTTTAGGTTAGACTTAGGTATAACAGTTAGGGTTACGATTTGTATTAGGCATTGTGGTTGGGGTGAGGTTTAGATTTAGGGTTAGGGTTGGGTAGGTTTAGGATTATGATTATGGTAAGGTGTCAGAGGTTAGAGGTGTAGTTTAGGGTTTAGGGTTTGAGTGAGGGTACAGGTTAGGCAATGTGGTTCCGGTCATGGTTAGGTTTAGTTTAGGGTTAGGGTTAGGGTTAGGGTTAGGGTTAGGTTTCTAATTAGTTTTCGGGTTAGAGTTAGAGTTAGGGTTAATGTTTGGGTTAGGCTTTGGTCTTAGGGGTTAGGGTTTGGGTTAGGGTTAGTGTTATCGTTAGGGCTTAGGGGTTTCAGGTTAGTGTTCTGCTTAGGGCTAGGGTTAGCATTAGGGTTAGGGTTGAAGGATACTGTTAGGAGTTAGAATGAGGGTTACGGTTAGTTTTAGAGCTAAGGTGAGGGTTTAGGGTAAGTGTTATGATTAGGGTTAGAGTTAGAGTTAGGTTTAGATTCAGAGTCAGGGTTAGGTGTAGGATAAGAGTTAGCTTCATGTCCAGGTTTAGGATTAGAGTTAGTGTTCTATTTAGGGTCAAGGTTAGAATTAGGGTTAGGATCAGGATACTGTTTAGGTTTAGTTTCAGAGCTGTTGTAAGGGTTAAATTTAGGGTTAGAGAGGGACTAGCGTTATGGTTAGGGTTAGGTTTAAGGTAAGGGTTTGGGTTGGGTTTAGATTGAAGGTTAGGATTAGGGTTTGGTTGAAGTTTAGGTTAGGGTTAAGGTTATTTTTATGGTTAGGGCTAGAGTTTGGGTTTGTGTTCAGGTTAGTGTTAAGGTTAGGTTTAGGGTTCGGTTAGGGTTAGGGCTTATGTTTAGGGTTAGCGTTAGGTTTAGGTTCAGGGTTAGTGTGAAGTTCAGGTTAAGGGCGAAAGTTAGAAATAGGTTTAGGAGTATAGATAGTGTTGGACGTTAAGTTTAGGGTGTTAGGGTTAGGTTTATGGTTAAGGTAGCGTTGAGTTTAGGGATAATATTAGGATTAGGGTTAGATTAGGGTTACTGTTCGTATTAGGGTTAGGTTTAGGGATAAGTTTGGAGATAACATTATGTTTAGGGTTGGGGATACGGTTAAGGGTTAGGGAGAGGGTTAGGGTTAGGTTTACACTTAAGGTGAGGGTTATGGTAATTGTTATGGTTAGCGTTAGAGTTGGAGTTAGCCTTAGGTTTAGGGTGAAGTTTCCGTTAATAGACAGGGTTAGGGTTAAGGTTAGATTAAGGTTAAGGTTGGTGTTAGAGGTCGGTATAGGTTTAGGTTTAGGGTTTGGGCAAGGTTAGGGTTAAGGCTAGGTTTACGGTAAATGGTAGGGCTAGGTTAGGGTTGTTAGGATTAGGTTTAGAGTAAGAATTAGTGCTAGGAATTAGGGTTAGGGTTAGCGTCAGGTTTAGAGTTATTGTTAGGTTTAGGGTTAAGTTTAAGGCAGAGTTAAGGTTAGGGTTAAGTTTAGGGTTAGAGGAAGAGTCAGGTTTAGGTAAGTGTTAGGGCTAGGATGAAGGATAACGTTAGGGTTAGGAAAAGGGTTAGGGGATCGTGTGAGTGTTAGTGTTAGGTTCACAATTAAGCTGATGTTTTACGGTGTTACGGTTAGGGGTAGGGTTAGGGTTAGGTTTAGGGTTAGGCCTAGATTTAGGGGACTGTTTACGGTTTGGTTTAGTTTTAGGTTTAGGGTTCGGCTTAGGTTTTGGGTAAAATGAGGTCAAGGATGAGGGTTAGGGTAAGGGTTAGGGTTTGGTGTTTGAGTTAAGCTTAGGGGTAGCTTTAGGGGTAGGTTTAGTGTTAGGGTTAGGTTTAGGTGTTTGGGTAAATATTAGGGTCAGGTATAGGGTTAGGTTTAGGGTTAGGGTTAGGTTTTGGTTTAGGGTTAGGTTTAGGGTGAAGTTGAAGTTAAGGGTGAGAGTTGAGCTGAGGGTTAGAGTTAGTGGTTAGGGTTAGGGTTAAGTTTAGGATGAAGTTTAGGGTTAAGGTTAGGTTTCGATTTAGGGTTAGGTTAAGTGTTAGGGTTAAGTCTTGTTAAGTTTAGGACTAGGTGAAGGTTAGGGATAGGGTTAGGTTAAGGTTTGGGGTTAGGTTTTGATTTTAGGGTGAGGGTTATTGCTGGGTTTCCATTGAAGCTGAGTGTGTAGGGTAAGTTTTAGCGTTAGGAATAGGGTTAGAGTTAGATTTGGGGTCAGGGTTAGAGTTAAGTTTCGGGTTAGGTTTATGGTTAGGTTTAGGGCTAGGGTCAGGGTTGGGGGAGATTTAGTGTTACGTTTAGTTTTAGGGTTAGTGTTAGGGTGAAGTTTATGTTAAGCATGAGGTTTAGGGTTGCGGTTAGGGTTCAGGTTCGGGTCAGGGTTAGGTTAGGTTCAGGTTGAGGTTTAGGGTTCTGTTTAGTATTAGTTTTAATTTTGGTTAGGGTTAGGGTTTGAATGAAGTTAGGGTAGGTTTAGGGTTATGGTTAGTGTGAAATTTTGGTTAAGGGTGAGGGTTCGGCTGGGTAAGAGTTTGAGTTATATTTACTGGTTAAGGTTATGTTAAGGGTTTCGATTAGGTTTAGGCTAAGGATTTGGGTTAGAGTTAGGGTTAGGGGTTAGTGTTTCAGTTAGGTTTAGGATAGGGTTGTACTTAGGGTCAAGTTTAGGGTTACGGTTAGATTTAGAGTTATGATTACAGTTAAGGTGAGGGTTTTGGGTAAGTGTTAGGATTAGGGTTAGGGTTAGGGTTAGAGTTAGGGTTAGGGGTTAGGGTTAGGTTTAAGTTTATGATAGGCTTCAAGTTAGGTTAAGGTTAGGTTAGTGTTAGGGTCAGTGTTAGGATTAGGATTAGGACGAGGGTTAGAGTCAGAGATATACTAAGGGTTATGTTTAGGGTCACAAGTGGGCCAAGGTTAAGGTTAGGGTTAAAGTTAGGGTTCGCTTTAGGTTAGGGATAGGGTGAAGTTTAAGAGAGGTTGAGGGTTAGGGTTATGGATAAGGTTTGGGTTTGTTTTTAGGTTAGTGTTAAGGTTGTGTTTAGGGTTAGAGCTAAGTTTCCGGGTTTTGTTTAGCTTTAGGGTTAGGGTTAGATTTTAGGTTAGACTTAGGTATAAGAGTTAGGGTTACGATTTGTGTTAGGCATTGTGGTTGGGGTGAGGGTTAGATTTAGGGTTAGGGTTGGGTAGGTTTAGGATTATGGTTATGGTAAGGTGTCAGAGGTTAGAGGTGTAGTTTAGGGTTAGGGTTTGAGTGAGGGTACAGGTTAGGCATTGTGGTTCCGGTCATGGTTAGGTTTAGTTTAGGGTTAGGGTTAGGGTTAGGGTTAGGGTTAGGGTTAGGGTTAGCGTTAGGGTGAGGTTTCTAATTAGTTTCCGGGTTAGAGTTAGAGTTAGGGTTAATGTTTGGGTTAGGCTTTGGTCTTAGGGGTTAGGGTTTGGGTTAGGGTTAGTGTTATCGTTAGGGCTTAGGGGTTTCAGGTTAGTGTTCTGCTTAGGGCTACGGTTAGCATTAGGGTTAGGGTTGAAGGATACTGTTAGGAGTTAGAGTGAGGGTTACAGTTAGTTTTACAGCTAAGGTGAGGGTTTAGGGTAAGTGTTATGATTAGGGTTAGAGTTCGAGTTAGGTTTAGATTCAGAGTTAGGGTTAGGTGTAGGATAAGAGTTAGCTTTATGTCCAGGTTTAGGATTAGAGTTAGTGTTCTATTTAGGGTCAAGGTTAGAATTAGGGTTAGGATCAGGATTATGTTTAGGTTTAGATTCAGAGCTGTTGTAAGGGTTAAATTTAGGGTTAGAGAGGGACTAGCGTTATGGTTAGGGTTAGGTTTAAGGTAAGGGTTTGGGTTGGGTTTAGGTTGAAGGTTAGGGTTAGGGTTTGGATGAAGTTTAGGTTAGGGTTAAGGTTATTTTTATGGTTAGGGCTAGAGTTTGGGTTTGTGTTCAGGTTAGTGTTAAGGTTAGGTTTAGGGTTCGGTTAGGGTTAGGGCTTATGTTTAGGGTTAGCGTTAGGTTTAGGTTCAGGGTTAGTGTGAAGTTTAGGTTAAGGGCTAAAGTTAGAAATAGGTTAAGAAGTATAGAGAGTGTTAGACGTTAAGTTTAGGGTGTTAGGGTTAGGTTTATGGTAGGGTAGGGTTGAGTTTAGGGATAATATTAGGATTAGGGTTAGATTAGGGTTACTGTTCGTATTAGGGTTAGGTTTAGGGATAAGTTTGGAGATAACATTATGTTTAGGGTTGGGGATACGGTTAAGGGTTAGGGAGAGGGTTAGGGTTAGGTTTACACTTAAGGTGAGGGTTATGGTAATTGTTATGGTTAGCGTTAGAGTTGCAGTTAGCCTTAGGTTTAGGGTGAAGTTTCCGTTAATAGTCAGGGTTAGGGTTAAGGTTAGATTAGGGTTAAGGTTGGTGTTAGAGGTCGGTATAGGTTTAGGTTTAGGGTTTGGGCAAGGTTAGGTTAAGGCTTGGTTTACGGTAAATGGTAGGGCTAGGTTAGGGTTGTTAGGGTTAGGTTTAGAGTAAGAATTAGTGCTAGGAATTAGGGTTAGGGTTAGCGTCAGGTTTAGAGTTATTGTTAGGTTTAGGGTTAAGTTTAAGGCAGAGTTAAGGTTAGGGTTAATTTTAGGGTTAGAGGAAGAGTCAGGTTTAGGTAAGTGTTAGGGCTAGGATGAAGGATAGCGTTAGGGTTAGGAAAAGGGTTAGGGGATCGTGTGAGTGTTAGTGTTAGGTTCACAATTAAGCTGATGTTTTACGGTGTTACGGTTAGGGGTAGGGTTAGGGTTAGGTTTAGGGTTAGGCCTAGATTTAGGGGATTGTTTACGGTTTGGTTTAGTTTTAGGTTTAGGGTTCGGCTTAGGTTTTGGGTAAAATGAGGTCAAGGATGAGGGTTAGGGTAAGGGTTAGGGTTTGGTGTTTGAGTTAAGGTTAGGGGTAGCTTTAGGGGTAGGTTTAGTGTTAGGGTTAGGTTTAGGTGTTTGGGTAAATATTAGGGTCAGGTATAGGGTTAGGTTTAGGGTTAGGGTTAGGTTTTGGTTTAGGGTTAGGTTTAGGGTGAAGTTGAAGTTAAGGGTGAGAGTTGAGCTGAGGGTTAGAGTTAGTGGTTAGGGTTAGGGTTAAGTTTAGGATGAAGTTTAGGGTTAAGGTTAGGTTTCGATTTAGGGTTAGGTTAAGTGTTAGGGTTAAGTCTTGTTAAGTTTAGGACTAGGTGAAGGTTAGGGATAGGGTTAGGTTAAGGTTTGGGGTTAGGTTTTGATTTTAGGGTGAGGGTTATTGCTGGGTTTCCATTGAAGCTGAGTGTGTAGGGTAAGTTTTAGCGTTGGGAATAGGGTTAGAGTTAGATTTGGGGTCAGGGTTAGAGTTAAGTTTCGGGTTAGGTTTATGGTTAGGTTTAGGGCTAGGGTCAGGGTTGGGGGAGATTTAGTGTTACGTTTAGTTTTAGGGTTAGTGTTAGGGTGAAGTTTATGTTAAGCATGAGGTTTAGGGTTGCGGTTAGGGTTCAGGTTCGGGTCAGGGTTAGGTTAGGTTCAGGTTGAGGTTTAGGGTTCTGTTTAGTATTAGTGTTAATTTTGGTTAGGGTTAGGGTTTGAATGAAGTTAGGGTAGGTTTAGGGTTATGGTTAGTGTGAAATTTTGGTTAAGGGTGAGGGTTCGGCTTAGGGTAAGGGTTTGAGTTATATTTACTGGTAAAGGTTATGTTAAGGGTTTAGATTAAGTTTAGGCTAAGGATTTGGGTTAGAGTTAGGGTTAGGGGTTAGTGTTTCAGTTAGGTTTAGGATAGGGTTGTACTTAGGGTCAAGTTTAGGGTTACGGTTAGATTTAGAGTTACGATTACAGTTAAGGTGAGGGTTTTGGGTAAGTGTTAGGATTAGGGTTAGGGTTAGGGCTAGGGTTAGGGTTAGAGTTAGGGTTAGGGGTTAGGGTTAGGTTTAAGTTTATGATAGGCTTCAAGTTAGGTTAAGGTTAGGTTAGTGTTAGGGTCAGAGTTAGGATTAGGTTTAGGAGGAGGGTTAGGGTCAGAGATATACTAAGGGTTATGTTTAGGGTCACAAGAGGGCCAAGGTTAAGGTTAGGGTTAAAGTTAGGGTTAGCTTTAGGTTAGGGATAGGGTGAAGTTTAAGATAGCTTGAGGGTTAGGGTTATGGATAAGATTTGGTTTTGCTTTTAGGTTAGTGTTAAGGTTGTGTTTAGGGTTAGAGCTAAGTTTCCGGGTTTTGTTTAGCTTTAGGGTTAGGGTTAGATTTTAGATTAGACGTAGGTATAACAGTTAGGGTTACGATTTGTGTTAGGCATTGTGGTTGGGGTGAGGGTTAGATTTAGGGTTAGGTTTGGGTAGGTTTAGGATTATGGTTATGGTAAGGTGTCAGAGGTTAGAGGTGTAGTTTAGAGTTAGGGTTTGAGTGAGGGTACAGGTTAGGCATTGTGGTTCCGGTCATGGTTAGGTTTAGTTTAGGGTTAGGGTTAGGGTTAGGGTTTGGGTTAGGGTTCGGGTTAGGGTTAGGGTTAGGGTTAGGGTTAGGTTTCTAATTAGTTTTCGGGTTAGAGTTAGAGTTAGGGTTAATGTTTGGGTTAGGCTTTGGTCTTAGGGTTTGGGATAGGGTTAGTGTTATCGTTAGGGCTCAGGGGTTTCAGGTTAGTGTTCTGCTTAGGGCTAGGGTTAGCATTAGGGTTAGGGTTGAAGGATACTGTTAGGAGTTAGAGTGAGGGTTACGGTTAGTTTTACAGCTAAGGTCAGGGTTTAGGGTAAGTGTTATGATTATGGTTAGAGTTAGGTTTAGATTCAGAGTTAGGGTTAGGTGTAGGATAAGAGTTAGCTTTATATCCAGGTTTAGGAGTAGAGTTAGTGTTCTATTTAGGGTCAAGGTTAGAATTAGGGTTAGGATCAGGATTATGTTGAGGTTTAGTTTCAGAGCTGTTGTAAGGATTAAATTTAGGGTTAGAGAGGGACTAGCGTTATGGTTAGGGTTAGGTTTAAGGTAAGGGTTGGGGTTGGGTTTAGGTTGAAGGTTAGGGTTAGGGTTTGGATGAAGTTTAGGTTAGGGTTAAGGTTATTTTTATGGTTAGGGCTAGAGTTTGGGTTTGTGTTCAGGTTAGTGTTAAGGTTAGGTTTAGGGTTCGGTTAGGGTTAGGGCTTATGTTTAGGGTTAGCGTTAGGTTTAGGTTCAGGGTTAGTGTGAAGTTTAGGTTAAGGGCGAAAGTTAGAAATAGGTTTAGGAGTATAGATAGTGTTAGACGTTAAGTTTAGGGTGTTAGGGTTAGGTTTATGGTAGGTTAGGATTGAGTTTAGGGTTAATATTAGGATTAGGGTTAGATTAGGGTTACTCTTCGTATTAGGGTTAGGTTTAGGGATAAGTTTGGAGATAACATTATGTTTAGGGTTGGGGATACGGTTAACGGTTAGGGAGAGGGTTAGGGTTAGGTTTACACTTAAGGTGAGGGTTATGGTAATTGTTATGGTTAGCGTTAGAGTTGGAGTTAGCCTTAGGTTTAGGGTGAAGTTTCCGTTAATAGTCAGGGTTAGGGTTAAGGTTAGATGAGGGTTAAGTTTGGTGTTAGAGGTCGGTATAGGTTTAGGTTTAGGGTTTGGGCAAGGTTAGGGTTAAGGCTAGGTTTACGGTAAATGGTAGGGCTAGGTTAGGGTTGTTAGGGTTTGGTTTAGAGTAAGAATTAGTGCTAGGAATTAGGGTTAGCGTTAGCGTCAGGTTTAGAGTTATTGTTAGGTTTAGGGTTAAGTTTAAGGCAAAGTTAAGGTTAGGGTTAATTTTAGGGTTAGAGGAAGAGTCAGGTTTAGGTAAGTGTTAGGGCTAGGATGAAGGATAGCGTTAGGGTTAGGAACAGGGTTAGGGGATCGTGTGAGTGTTAGTGTTAGGTTCACAATTAAGCTGATGTTTAACGGTGTTACGGTTAGGGGTAGGGTTAGGGTTAGGTTTAGGGTTAGGCCTAGATTTAGGGGATTGTTTACGGTTTGGTTTAGTTTTAGGTTTAGGGTTCGGCTTAGGTTTTGGGTAAAAATAGGTCAAGGAAGAGGGTTAGGGTAAGGGTTAGGGTTTGGTGTTTGAGTTAAGGTTAGGTGTAGCTTTAGGGGTAGGTTTAGTGTTAGGGTTAGGTTTAGGTGTTTGGGTAAATATTAGGGTCAGGTATAGGGTTAGGTTTAGGGTTAGGGTTAGGTTTTGGTTTAGGGTTAGGTTTAGGGTGAAGTTGAAGTTAAGGGTGAGAGTTGAGCTGAGGGTTAGAGTTAGTGATTAGGGTTAGGGTTAAGTTTAGGATGAAGTTTAGGGTTAAGGTTAGGTTTCGATTTAGGGTTAGGTTAAGTGTTAGGGTTAAGTCTTGTTAAGTTTAGGACTAGGTGAAGGTTAGGGATAGGGTTAGGTTAAGGTTTGGGGTTAGGTTTTGATTTTAGGGTGAGGGTTATTGCTGGGTTTCCATTGAAGCTGAGTGTGTAGGGTAAGTTTTAGCGTTAGGAATAGGGTTAGAGTTAGATTTGGGGTCAGGGTTAGAGTTAAGTTTCGGGTTAGGTTTATGGTTAGGTTTAGGGCTAGGGTCAGGGTTGGGGGAGATTTAGTGTTACGTTTAGTTTTAGGGTTAGTGTTAGGGTGAAGTTTATGTTAAGCATGAGGTTTAGGGTTGCGGTTAGGGTTCAGGTTCGGGTCAGGGTTAGGTTAGGTTCAGGTTGAGGTTTAGGGTTATGTTTAGTATTAGTGTTAATTTTGGTTAGGGTTAGGGTTTGAATGAAGTTAGGGTAGGTTTAGGATTATGGTTAGTGTGAAATTTTGGTTAAGGGTGAGGGTTCGGCTTAGGGTAAGGGTTTGAGTTATATTTACTGGTTAAGGTTATGTTAAGGGTTTTGATTAGGTTTAGGCTAAGGATTCGGGTTAGAGTTAGGGTTAGGGGTTAGTGTTTCAGTTAGGTTTAGGATAGGGTTGTACTTAGGGTCAAGTTTAGGGTTACGGTTAGATTTAGAGTTACGATTACAGTTAAGGTGAGGGTTTTGGGTAAGTGTTAGGATTAGGGTTAGGGTTAGGGCTAGGGTTAGGGTTAGAGTTAGGGCTAGGGGTTAGGGTTAGGTTTAAGTTTATGATAGGCTTCAAGTTAGGTTAAGGTTAGGTTAGTGTTAGGGTCAGTGTTAGGATTAGGATTAGGTTTAGGGCGAGGGTTAGGGTCAGAGATATAAAAGGGTTATGTTTAGGGTCACAAGTGGGCCAAGGTTAAGGTTAGGGTTAAAGTTAGGGTTAGCTTTAGGTTAGGGATAGGGTGAAGTTTAAGATAGGTTGAGGGTTAGGGTTATGGCTAAGGTTTGGGTTTGTTTTTAGGTTAGTGTTAAGGTTGTGTTTAGGGTTAGAGCTAAGTTTCCGGGTTTTGTTTAGCTTTAGGGTTAGGGTTAGATTTTAGGTTAGACTTAGGTATAAGAGTTAGGGTTACGATTTGTGTTAGGCATTGTGGTTGGGGTGAGGGTTAGATTTAGGGTTAGGGTTGGGTAGGTTTAGGATTATGGTTATGGTAAGGTGTCAGAGGTTAGAGGTGTAGTTTAGGGTTAGGGTTTGAGTGAGGGTACAGGTTAGGCATTGTGGTTCCGGTCATGGTTAGGTTTAGTTTAGGGTTAGGGTTAGGGTTAGGGTTACGGTTAGGGTTAGGTTTAGGTTTCTAATTAGTTTTCGGGTTAGAGTTAGAGTTAGGGTTAATGTTTGGGTTAGGCTTTTGTCTTAGGGGTTAGGGTTTGTGTTAGGGTTAGTGTTATCATTAGGGCTTAGGGGTTTCAGGTTAGTGTTCTGCTTAGGGCTAGGGTTAGCATTAGGGTTAGTGTTGAAGGATACTGTTAGGAGTTAGAGTGAGGGTTACGGTTAGTTTTACAGCTAAGGTGAGGGTTTAGGGTAATTGTTATGATTAGGGTTAGAGTTAGAGTTAGGTTTAGATTCAGAGTTAGGGTTAGGTGTAGGATAAGTGTTAGCTTTATATCCAGGTTTAGGATTAGAGTTAGTGTTCTATTTAGGGTCAAGGTTAGAATTAGGGTTAGGATCAGGATACTGTTTAGGTTTAGTTTCAGAGCTGTTGTAAGGGTTAAATTTAGGGTTAGAGAGGGACTAGCGTTATGGTTAGGGTTAGGTTTAAGGTAAGGGTTTGGGTTGGGTTTAGGTTGAAGGTTAGGGTTAGGGTTTGGATGAAGTTTAGGTTAGGGTTAAGGTTATTTTTATGGTTAGGTCTAGAGTTTGGGTTTGTGTTCAGGTTAGTGTTAAGGTTAGGTTTAGGGTTCGGTTAGGGTTAGGGCTTATGTTTAGGGTTAGCGTTAGGTTTAGGTTCAGGGTTAGTGTGAAGTTTAGGTTAAGGGCGAAAGTTCGAAATAGGTTTAGGAGTATAGATAGTGTTAGACGTTAAGTTTAGGGTGTTAGGGTTAGGTTTATGGTTAGGGTAGGGTTGAGTTTAGGGTTAATATTAGGATTAGGGTTAGATTAGGGTTACTGTTCGTATTAGGGTTAGGTTTAGGGATAAGTTTGGAGATAACATTATGTTTAGGGTTGGGGATACGGTTAAGGGTTAGGGAGAGGGTTAGGGTTAGGTTTACACTTAAGGTGAGGGTTATGGTAATTGTTATGGTTAGCGTTAGAGTTGGAGTTAGCCTTAGGTTTAGGGTGAAGTTTCCGTTAATAGTCAGGGTTAGGGTTAAGGTTAGATTAGGGTTAAGGTTGGTGTTAGAGGTCGGTATAGGTTTAGGTTTAGGGTTTGGGCAAGGTTAGGGTTAAGGCAAGGTTTACGGTAAATGGTAGGGCTAGGTTAGGGTTGTTAGGGTTAGGTTTAGAGTAAGAATTAGTGCTAGGAATTAGGGTTAGGGTTAGCGTCAGGTTTAGAGTTATTGTTAGGTTTAGGGTTAAGTTTAAGGCAGAGTTAAGGTTAGGGTTAATTTTAGGGTTAGAGGAAGAGTCAGGTTTAGGTAAGTGTTAGGGCTAGGATGAAGGATAGCGTTAGGGTTAGGAAAAGGTTTAGGGGATCGTGTGAGTGTTAGTGTTAGGTTCACAATTAAGCTGATGTTTTACGGTGTTACGGTTAGGGGTAGGGTTAGGGTTAGGTTTAGGGTTAGGCCTAGATTTAGGGGATTGTTTACGGTTTGGTTTAGTTTTAGGTTTAGGGTTCGGCTTAGGTTTTGGGTAAAATGAGGTCAAGGAAGAGGGTTAGGGTAAGGGTTAGGGTTTGGTGTTTGAGTTAAGGTTAGGGGTAGCTTTAGGGGTAGGTTTAGTGTTAGGGTTAGGTTTAGGTGTTTGGGTAAATATTAGGGTCAGGTATAGGGTTAGGTTTAGGGTTAGGGTTAGGTTTAGGGTGAAGTTGAAGTTAAGGGTGAGAGTTGAGCTGAGGGTTAGAGTTAGTGGTTAGGGTTAGGGTTAAGTTTAGGATGAAGTTTAGGGTTAAGGTTAGGTTTCGATTTAGGGTTAGGTTAAGTGTTAGGGTTAAGTCTTGTTAAGTTTAGGACTAGGTGAAGGTTAGGGATAGGGTTAGGTTAAGGTTTGGGGTTAGGTTTTGATTTTAGGGTGAGGGTTATTGCTGGGTTTCCATTGAAGCTGAGTGTGTAGGGTAAGTTTTAGCGTTAGGAATAGGGTTAGAGTTAGATTTGGGGTCAGGGTTAGAGTTAAGTTTCGGGTTAGGTTTATGGTTAGGTTTAGGGCTAGGGTCAGGGTTGGGGGAGATTTAGTGTTACGTTTAGTTTTAGGGTTAGTGTTAGGGTGAAGTTTATGTTAAGCATGAGGTTTAGGGTTGCGGTTAGGGTTCAGGTTCGGGTCAGGGTTAGGTTAGGTTCAGGTTGAGGTTTAGGGTTATGTTTAGTATTAGTGTTAATTTTGGTTAGGGTTAGGGTTTGAATGAAGTTAGGGTAGGTTTAGGGTTATGGTTAGTGTGAAATTTTGGTTAAGGGTGAGGGTTCGGCTTAGGGTAAGGGTTTGAGTTATATTTACTGGTTAAGGTTATGTTAAGGGTTTCGATTAGGTTTAGGCTAAGGATTTGGGTTAGAGTTAGGGTTAGGGGTTAGTGTTTCAGTTAGGTTTAGGATAGGGTTGTACTTAGGGTCAAGTTTAGGGTTACGGTTAGATTAAGAGTTACGATTACAGTTAAGGTGAGGGTTTTGGGTAAGTGTTAGGATTAGGGTTAGGGTTAGGGCTAGGGTTAGGGTTAGAGTTAGGGCTAGGGGTTAGGGTTAGGTTTAAGTTTATGATAGGCTTCAAGTTAGGTTAAGGTTAGGTTAGTGTTAGGGTCAGTGTTAGGATTAGGATTAGGTTTAGGGCGAGGGTTAGGGTCAGAGATATACTAAGGGTTATGTTTAAGGTCACAAGTGGGCCAAGGTTAAGGTTAGGGTTAAAGTTAGGGTTAGCTTTAGGTTAGGGATAGGGTGAAGTTTTAAGATAGGTTGAGGTTTAGGGTTATGGCTAAGGTTTGGGTTTGTTTTTAGGTTAGTGTTAAGGTTGTGTTTAGGGTTAGTGCTAAGTTTCCGGGTTTTGTTTAGCTTTAGGGTTAGGGTTAGATTTTAGGTTAGACTTAGGTATAAGAGTTAGGGTTACGATTTGTGTTAGGCATTGTGGTTGGGGTGAGGGTTAGATTTAGGGTTAGGGTTGGGTAGGTTTAGGATTATGGATATGGTAAGGTGTCAGAGGTTAGAGGTGTAGTTTAGGGTTAGGGTTTGAGTGAGGGTACAGGTTAGGCATTGTGGTTCCGGTCATGGTTAGGTTTAGTTTAGGGTTAGGGTTACGGTTAGGGTTAGGTTTAGGTTTCTAATTAGTTTTCGGGTTAGAGTTAGAGTTAGGGTTAATGTTTGGGTTAGGCTTTTGTCTTAGGGGTTAGGGTTTGTCTTAGGGTTAGTGTTATCATTAGGGCTTAGGGGTTTCAGGTTAGTGTTCTGCTTAGGGCTAGGGTTAGCATTAGGGTTAGGGTTGAAGGATACTGTTAGGAGTTAGAGTGAGGGTTACGGTTAGTTTTACAGCTAAGGTGAGTTTTTAGGGTAATTGTTATGATTAGGGTTAGAGTTAGAGTTAGGTTTAGATTCAGAGTTAGGGTTAGGTGTAGGATAAGTGTTAGCTTTATATCCAGGTTTAGGATTAGAGTTAGTGTTCTATTTAGGGTCAAGGTTAGAATTAGGGTTAGGATCAGGATACTGTTTAGGTTTAGTTTCAGAGCTGTTGTAAGGGTTAAATTTAGGGTTAGAGAGGGACTAGCGTTATGGTTAGGGTTAGGTTTAAGGTAAGGGTTTGGGTTGGGTTTAGGTTGAAGGTTAGGGTTAGGGTTTGGATGAAGTTTAGGTTAGGGTTAAGGTTATTTTTATGGTTGGGGCTAGAGTTTGGGTTTGTGTTCAGGTTAGTGTTAAGGTTAGGTTTAGGGTTCGGTTAGGGTTAGGGCTTATGTTTAGGGTTAGCGTTAGGTTTAGGTTCAGGGTTAGTGTGAAGTTTAGGTTAAGGGCGAAAGTTAGAAATAGGTTTAGGAGTATAGATAGTGTTAGACGTTAAGTTTACGGTGTTAGGGTTAGGTTTATGGTTAGGGTAGGGTTGAGTTTAGGGTTAATATTAGGATTAGGGTTAGATTAGGGTTACTGTTCGTATTAGGGTTAGGTTTAGGGATAAGTTTGGAGATAACATTATGTTTAGGGTTGGGGATACGGTTAAGGGTTAGGGAGAGGGTTAGGGTTAGGTTTCCACTTAAGGTGAGGGTTATGGTAATTGTTATGGTTAGCGTTAGAGTTGGAGTTA
The DNA here is from genome assembly GCF_030014295.1 of Loxodonta africana. NCBI lineage: Eukaryota > Metazoa > Chordata > Mammalia > Proboscidea > Elephantidae > Loxodonta > Loxodonta africana. Next base: position 200,720 of record NW_026974859.1, on the reverse strand, counting down.
GCCTTAGGTTTAGGGTGAAGTTTCCGTTAATAGTCAGGGTTAGGGTTAAGGTTAGATTAGGGTTAAGGTTGGTGTTAGAGGTCGGTATAGGTTTAGGTTTAGGGTTTGGGCAAGGTTAAGGTTAAGGCTAGGTTTACGGTAAATGGTAGGGCTAGGTTAGGGTTGTTAGGGTTAGGTTTAGAGTAAGAATTAGTGCTAGGAATTAGGGTTAGGGTTAGCGTCAGGTTTAGAGTTATTGTTAGGTTTAGGGTTAAGTTTAAGGCAGAGTTAAGGTTAGGGTTAATTTTAGGGTTAGAGGAAGAGTCAGGTTTAGGTAAGTGTTAGGGCTAGGATGAAGGATAGCGTTAGGGTTAGGAAAAGGTTTAGGGGATCGTGTGAGTGTTAGTGTTAGGTTCACAATTAAGCTGATGTTTTACGGTGTTACGGTTAGGGGTAGGGTTAGGGTTAGGTTTAGGGTTAGGCCTAGATTTAGGGGATTGTTTACGGTTTGGTTTAGTTTTAGGTTTAGGGTTCGGCTTAGGTTTTGGGTAAAATGAGGTCAAGGAAGAGGGTTAGGGTAAGGGTTAGGGTTTGGTGTTAAGGTTAGGGGTAGCTTTAGGGGTAGGTTTAGTGTTAGGGTTAGGTTTAGGTGTTTGGGTAAATATTAGGGTCAGGTATAGGGTTAGGTTTAGGGTTAGGGTTAGGTTTAGGGTGAAGTTGAAGTTAAGGGTGAGAGTTGAGCTGAGGGTTAGAGTTAGTGGTTAGGGTTAGGGTTAAGTTTAGGATGAAGTTTAGGGTTAAGGTTAGGTTTCGATTTAGGGTTAGGTTAAGTGTAAGGGTTAAGTGTTGTTAAGTTTAGGACTAGGTGAAGGTTAGGGATAGGGTTAGGTTAAGGTTTGGGGTTAGGTTTTGATTTTAGGGTGAGGGTTATTGCTGGGTTTCCATTGAAGCTGAGTGTGTAGGGTAAGTTTTAGCGTTAGGAATAGGGTTAGAGTTAGATTTGGGGTCAGGGTTAGAGTTAAGTTTCGGGTTAGGTTTATGGTTAGGTTTAGGGCTAGGGTCAGGGTTGGGGGAGATTTAGTGTTACGTTTAGTTTTAGGGTTAGTGTTAGGGTGAAGTTTATGTTAAGCATGAGGTTTAGGGTTGCGGTTAGGGTTCAGGTTCGGGTCAGGGTTAGGTTAGGTTCAGGTTGAGGTTTAGGGTTATGTTTAGTATTAGTGTTAATTTTGGTTAGGGTTAGGGTTTGAATGAAGTTAGGGTAGGTTCAGGGTTATGGTTAGTGTGAAATTTTGGTTAAGTGTGAGGGTTCAACTTAGGGTAAGGGTTTGAGTTATATTTACTTGTTAAGGTTTTGTTAAGGGTTTCGATTAGGTTTAGGCTAAGGATTTGGGTTAGAGTTAGGGTTAGGGGTTAGTGTTTCAGTTAGGTTTAGGATAGGGTTGTACTTAGGGTCAAGTTTAGGGTTACGGTTAGATTTAGAGTTACGATTACAGTTAAGGTGAGGGTTTTGGGTAAGTGTTAGGATTAGGGTTAGGGTTAGGGCTAGGGTTAGGGTTAGAGTTAGGGTTAGGGGTTAGGGTTAGGTTTAAGTTTATGATAGGCTTCAAGTTAGGTTAAGGTTAGGTTAGTGTTAGGGTCAGTGTTAGGATTAGGATTAGGTTTAGGGCGAGGGTTAGGGTCAGAGATATACTAAGGGTTATGTTTAGGGTCACAAGTGGGCCAAGGTTAAGGTTAGGGTTAAAGTTAGGGTTAGCTTTAGGTTAGGGATAGGGTGAAGTTTTAAGATAGGTTGAGGGTTAGGGTTATGGCTAAGGTTTGGGTTTGTTTTTAGGTTAGTGTTAAGGTTGTGTTTAGGGTTAGAGCTAAGTTTCCGGGTTTTGTTTAGCTTTAGGGTTAGGGTTAGATTTTAGGTTAGACTTAGGTATAAGAGTTAGGGTTACGATTTGTGTTAGGCATTGTGGTTGGGGTGAGGGTTAGATTTAGGGTTAGGGTTGGGTAGGTTTAGGATTATGGATATGGTAAGGTGTCAGAGGTTAGAGGTGTAGTTTAGGGTTAGGGTTTGAGTGAGGGTACAGGTTAGGCATTGTGGTTCCGGTCATGGTTAGGTTTAGTTTAGGGTTAGGGTTAGGGTTAGGGTTACGGTTAGGGTTAGGTTTAGGTTTCTAATTAGTTTTCGGGTTAGAGTTAGAGTTAGGGTTAATGTTTGGGTTAGGCTTTTGTCTTAGGGGTTAGGGTTTGGGTTAGGGTTAGTGTTATCATTAGGGCTTAGGGGTTTCAGGTTAGTGTTCTGCTTAGGGCTAGGGTTAGCATTAGGGTTAGGGTTGAAGGATACTGTTAGGAGTTAGAGTGAGGGTTACGGTTAGTTTTACAGCTAAGGTGAGGGTTTAGGGTAATTGTTATGATTAGGGTTAGAGTTAGAGTTAGGTTTAGATTCAGAGTTAGGGTTAGGTGTAGGATAAGTGTTAGCTTTATATCCAGGTTTAGGATTAGACTTAGTGTTCTATTTAGGGTCAAGGTTAGAATTAGGGTTAGGATCAGGATACTGTTTAGGTTTAGTTTCAGAGCTGTTGTAAGGGTTAAATTTAGGGTTAGAGAGGGACTAGCGTTATGGTTAGGGTTAGGTTTAAGGTAAGGGTTTGGGTTGGGTTTAGGTTGAAGGTTAGGGTTAGGGTTTGGATGAAGTTTAGGTTAGGGTTAAGGTTATTTTTATGGTTGGGGCTAGAGTTTGGGTTTGTGTTCAGGTTAGTGTTAAGGTTAGGTTTAGGGTTCGGTTAGGGTTAGGGCTTATGTTTAGGGTTAGCGTTAGGTTTAGGTTCAGGGTTAGTGTGAAGTTTAGGTTAAGGGCGAAAGTTAGAAATAGGTTTAGGAGTATAGATAGTGTTAGACGTTAAGTTTAGGGTGTTAAGGTTAGGTTTATGGTAGGGTAGGGTTGAGTTTAGGGTTAATATTAGGATTAGGGTTAGATTAGGGTTACTGTTCGTATTAGGGTTAGGTTGAGGGACAAGTTTGGAGATAACATTATGTTTAGGGTTGGGGATACGGTTAAGGGTTAGGGAGAGGGTTAGGGTTAGGTTTACACTTAAGGTGAGGGTTATGGTAATTGTTATGGTTAGCGTTAGAGTTGGAGTTAGCCTTAGGTTTAGGGTGAAGTTTCCGTTAATAGTGAGGGTTAGGGTTAAGGTTAGATTAGGGTTAAGGTTGGTGTTAGAGGTCGGTATAGGTTTAGGTTTAGGGTTTGGGAAAGGTTAGGGTTAAGGCTAGGTTTACAGTAAATGGTAGGGCTAGGTTAGGGTTGTTAGGGTTAGGTTTAGAGTAAGAATTAGTGCTAGGAATTAGGGTTAGGGTTAGCGTCAGGTTTAGAGTTATTGTTAGGTTTAGGGTTAAGTTTAAGGCAGAGTTAAGATTAGGGTTAATTTTAGGGTTAGAGGAAGAGTCAGGTTTAGGTAAGTGTTAGGGCTAGGATGAAGGATAGCGTTAGGGTTAGGAAAAGGTTTAGGGGATCGTGTGAGTGTTAGTGTTAGGTTCACAATTAAGCTGATGTTTAACGGTGTTACGGTTAGGGGTAGGGTTAGGGTTAGGTTTAGGGTTAGGCCTAGATTTAGGGGATTGTTTACGGTTTGGTTTAGTTTTAGGTTTAGGGTTCGGCTTAGGTTTTGGGTAAAATGAGGTCAAGGATGAGGGTTAGGGTAAGGGTTAGGGTTTGGTGTTTGAGTTAAGGTTAGGGGTAGCTTTAGGGGTAGGTTTAGTGTTAGGGTTAGGTTTAGGTGTTTGGGTAAATATTATGGTCAGGTATAGGGTTAGGTTTAGGGTTAGGGTTAGGTTTTGGTTTAGGGTTAGGTTTAGGGTGAAGTTGAAGTTAAGGGTGAGAGTTGAGCTGAGGGTTAGAGTTAGTGGTTAGGGTTAGGGTTAAGTTTAGGATGAAGTTTAGGGTTAAGGTTAGGTTTCGATTTAGGGTTAGGTTAAGTGTTAGGGTTAAGTCTTGTTAAGTTTAGGACTAGGTGAAGGTTAGGGATAGGGTTAGGTTAAGGTTTGGGGTTAGGTTTTGATTTTAGGGTGAGGGTTATTGCTGGGTTTCCATTTAAGCTGAGTGTGTAGGGTAAGTTTTAGCGTTAGGAATAGGGTTAGAGTTAGATTTGGGGTCAGGGTTAGAGTTAAGTTTCGGGTTAGGTTTATGGTTAGGTTTAGGGCTAGGGTCAGGGTTGGGGGAGATTTAGTGTTACGTTTAGTTTTAGGGTTAGTGTTAGGGTGAAGTTTACGTTAAGCATGAGGTTTAGGGTTGCGGTTAGGGTTCAGGTTCGGGTCAGGGTTAGGTTAGGTTCAGGTTGAGGTTTAGGGTTATGTTTAGTATTAGTGTTAATTTTGGTTAGGGTTAGGGTTTGAATGAAGTTAGGGTAGGTTTAGGATTATGGTTAGTGTGAAATTTTGGTTAAGGGTGAGGGTTCGGCTTAGGGTAAGGGTTTGAGTTATATTTACTGGTTAAGGTTATGTTAAGGGTTTTGATTAGGTTTAGGCTAAGGATTTGGGTTAGAGTTAGGGTTAGGGGTTAGTGTTTCAGTTAGGTTTAGGATAGGGTTGTACTTAGGGTCAAGTTTAGGGTTACGGTTAGATTTAGAGTTACGATTACAGTTAAGGTGAGGGTTTTGGGTAAGTGTTAGGATTAGGGTTAGGGTTAGGGCTAGGGTTAGGGTTAGAGTTAGGGTTAGGGGTTAGGGTTAGATTTAAGTTTATGATAGGCTTCAAGTTAGGTTAAGGTTAGGTTAGTGTTAGGGTCAGTGTTAGGATTAGGATTAGGTTTAGGGCGATGGTTAGGGTCAGAGATATAAAAGGGTTATGTTTAGGGTCACAAGTGGGCCAAGGTTAAGGTTAGGGTTAAAGTTAGGGTTAGCTTTAGGTTAGGGATAGGATGAAGTTTAAGATAGGTTGAGGGTTAGGGTTATGGCTAAGGTTTGGGTTTGTTTTTAGGTTAGTGTTAAGGTTGTGTTTAGGGTTAGAGCTAAGTTTCCGGGTTTTGTTTAGCTTTAGGGTTAGGGTTAGATTTTAGGTTAGACTTAGGTATAACAGTTAGGGTTACGATTTGTGTTAGGCATTGTGGTTGGGGTGAGGGTTAGATTTAGGGTTAGGGTTGGGTAGGTTTAGGATTATGGTTATGGTAAGGTGTCAGAGGTTAGAGTTGTAGTTTAGGGTTAGGGTTTGAGTGAGGGTACCGGTTAGGCATTGTGGTTCCGGTCATGGTTAGGTTTAGTTTAGGGTTAGGGTTAGGATTAGGGTTAGGGTTAGGGTTAGGGTTAGGGTTAGGGTAGGGTTAGGGTTAGGGTTAGGTTTCTAATTACTTTTCGGGTTAGAGTTAGAGTTAGGGTTAATGTTTGGGTTAGGCTTTTGTCTTAGGGGTTAGGGTTTGGGTTAGAGTTAGTGTTATCGTTAGGGCTTAGGGGTTTCAGGTTAGTGTTCTGCTTAGGGCTTGGGTTAGCATTAGGGTTAGGGTGGAAGGATACTGTTAGGAGTTAGAGTGAGGGTTACGGTTAGTTTTACAGCTAAGGTGAGGGTTTAGGGTAAGTGTTATGATTAGGGTTAGAGTTAGAGTTAGGTTTAGATTCAGAGTTAGGGTTAGGTGTAGGATAAGTGTTAGCTTTATATCCAGGTTTAGGATTAGAGTTAGTGTTCTATTTAGGGTCAAGGTTAGAATTAGGGTTAGGATCAGGATTCTGTTTAGGTTTAGTTTCGGAGCTGTTGTAAGGGTTAAATTTAGGTTTAGAGAGGGACTAGCGTTATGGTTAGGGTTAGGTTTAAGGTAAGGGTTTGGGTTGGGTTTAGGTTGAAGGTTAGGGTTAGGGTTTGGATGAAGTTTAGGTTAGGGTTAAGGTTATTTTTATGGTTAGGGCTAGAGTTTGGGTTTGTGTTCAGGTTAGTGTTAAGGTTAGGTTTAGGGTTCGGTTAGGGTTAGGGCTTATGTTTAGGGTTAGCGTTAGGTTTAGGTTCAGGGTTAGTGTGAAGTTTAGGTTAAGGGCGAAAGTTAGAAATCGGTTTAGGAGTATAGATAGTGTTAGACGTTAAGTTTAGGGTGTTAGGGCTAGGTTTATGGTTAGGGTAGGGTTGAGTTTAGGGTTAATATTAGGATTAGGGTTAGATTAGGGTTACTGTTCGTATTAGGGTTAGGTTTAGGGATAAGTTTGGAGATAACATTATGTTTAGGGTTGGGGATACGGTTAAGGGTTAGGGAGAGGGTTAGGGTTAGGTTTACACTTAAGGTGAGGGTTATGGTAATTGTTATGTTTAGCGTTAGAGTTGGAGTTAGCCTTAGGTTTAGGGTGAAGTTTCCGTTAATAGTCAGGGTTAGGGCTAAGGTTAGATTAGGGTTAAGTTTGGTGTTAGAGGTCGGTATAGGTTTAGGTTTAGGGTTTGGGCAAGGTTAGGGTTAAGGCTAGGTTTACGGTAAATGGTAGGGCTAGGTTAGGGTTGTTAGGGTTAGGTTTAGAGTAAGAATTAGTGCTAGGAATTAGGGTTAGGGTTAGCGTCAGGTTTAGAGTTATTGTTAGGTTTAGGGTTAAGTTTAAGGCAGAGTTAAGGTTTGGGTTAATTTTAGGGTTAGAGGAAGAGTCCGGTTTAGGTAAGTGTTAGGGCTAGGATGAAGGATAGCGTTAGGGTTAGGAAAAGGGTTAGGGGATCGTGTGAGTGTTAGTGTTAGGTTCACAATTAAGCTGATGTTTTACGGTGTTACGGTTAGGGGTAGGGTTAGGGTTAGGTTTAGGGTTAGGCCTAGATTTAGGGGATTGTTTACGGTTTGGTTTAGTTTCAGGTTTAGGGTTCGGCTTAGGTTTTGGGCAAAAATAGGTCAAGGAAGAGGGTTAGGGTAAGGGTTAGGGTTTGGTGTTTGAGTTAAGGTTAGGGGTAGCTTTAGGGGTAGGTTTAGTGTTAGGGTTAGGTTTAGGTGTTTGGGTAAATATTAGGGTCAGGTATAGGGTTAGGTTTAAGGTTAGGGTTAGGTTGAGGGTGAAGTTGAAGTTAAGGGTGAGAGTTGAGCTGAGGGTTAGAGTTAGTGGTTAGGGTTAGGGTTAAGTTTAGGATGAAGTTTAGGGTTAAGGTTAGGTTTCGATTTAGGGTTAGGTTAAGTGTTAGGGTTAAGTCTTGTTAAGTTTAGGACTAGGTGAAGGTTAGGGATAGGGTTAGGTTAAGGTTTGGGGTTAGGTTTTGATTTTAGGGTGAGGGTTATTGCTGGGTTTCCATTGAAGCTGAGTGTGTAGGGTAAGTTTTAGCGTTAGGAATAGGGTTAGAGTTAGATTTGGGGTCAGGGTTAGAGTTAAGTTTCGGGTTAGGTTTATGGTTAGGTTTAGGGCTAGGGTCAGGGTTGGGGGAGATTTAGTGTTACGTTTAGTTTTAGGGTTAGTGTTAGGGTGAAGTTTATGTTAAGCATGAGGTTTAGGGTTGCGGTTAGGGTTCAGGTTCGGGTCAGGGTTAGGTTAGGTTCAGGTTGAGGTTTAGGGTTATGTTTAGTATTAGTGTTAATTTTGGTTAGGGTTAGGGTTTGAATGAAGTTAGGGTAGGTTTAGGGTTATGGTTAGTGTGAAATTTTGGTTAAGGGTGAGGGTTCGGCTTAGGGTAAGGGTTTGAGTTATATTTACTGGTTAAGGTTATGTTAAGGGTTTTGATTAGGTTTAGGCTAAGGATTTGGGTTAGAGTTAGGGATAGGGGTTAGTGTTTCAGTTAGGATTAGGATAGGGTTGTACTTAGGGTCAAGTTTAGGGTTACGGTTAGATTTAGAGTTACGATTACAGTTAAGGTGAGGGTTTTGGGTAAGTGTTAGGATTAGGGTTAGGGTTAGGGTTAGGGTTAGAGTTAGGGTTAGGGGTTAGGGTTAGGTTTAAGTTTATGATAGGCTTCAAGTTAGGTTAAGGTTAGGTTAGTGTTAGGGTCAGTGTTAGGATTAGGATTAGGTTTAGGGCGAGGGTTAGGGTCAGAGATATACTAAGGGTTATGTTTAGGGTCACAAGTGGGCCAAGGTTAAGGTTAGGGTTAAAGTTAGGGTTAGCTTTAGGTTAGGGATAGGGTGAAGTTTAAGATAGGTTGAGGGTTAGGGTTATGGCTAAGGTTTGGGTTTGTTTTTAGGTTAGTGTTAAGGTTGTGTTTAGGGTTAGAGCTAAGTTTCCAGGTTTTGTTTAGCTTTAGGGTTAGGGTTAGATTTTAGGTTAGACTTAGGTATAAGAGTTAGGGTTACGATTTGTGTTAGGCATTGAGGTTGGGGTGAGGGTTAGATTTAGGGTTAGGGTTGGGTAGGTTTAGGATTATGGTTATGGTAAGGTGTCAGAGGTTAGAGGTGTAGTTTAGGGTTAGGGTTTGAGTGAGGGTACAGGTTAGGCATTGTGGTTCCGGTCATGGTTAGGTTTAGTTTAGGGTTAGAGTTAGGGTTAGGGTTAGGGTTAGGGTTAGGGTTAGCGTTAGGGTAGGGTTAGGGTTAGGGTTAGGTTTCTAATTAGTTTTCGGGTTAGAGTTAGAGTTAGGGTTAATGTTTGGGTTAGGCTTTGGTCTTAGGGGTTAGGGTTTGGGTTAGGGTTAGTGTTATCGTTAGGGCTTAGGGGTTTCAGGTTAGTGTTCTGCTTAGGGCTAGGGTTAGCATTAGGGTTAGGGTTGAAGGATACTGTTAGGAGTTAGAGTGAGGGTTACGGTTAGTTTTACAGCTAAGGTGAGGGTTTAGGGTAAGTGTTATGATTAGGGTTAGAGTTAGAGTTAGGTTTCGATTCAGAGTTAGGGTTAGGTGTAGGATAAGTGTTAGCTTTATATCCAGGTTTAGGATTAGAGTTAGTGTTCTATTTAGGGTCAAGATTAGAATTAGGGTTAGGATCAGGATTCTGTTTAGGTTTCGTTTCAGAGCTGTTGTAAGGGTTAAATTTAGGGTTAGAGAGGGACTAGCGTTATGGTTAGGGTTAGGTTTAAGGTAAGGGTTTGGGTTGGGTTTAGGTTGAAGGTTAGGGTTAGGGTTTGGATGAAGTTTAGGTTAGGGTTAAGGTTATTTTTATGGTTAGGGCTAGAGTTTGGGTTTGTGTTCAGGTTAGTGTTAAGGTTAGGTTTAGGGTTCGGTTAGGGTTAGGGCTTATGTTTAGGGTTAGCGTTAGGTTTAGGTTCAGGGTTAGTGTGAAGTTTAGGTTAAGGGCGAAAGTTAGAAATAGGTTTAGGAGTATAGATAGTGTTAGACGTTAAGTTTAGGGTGTTAGGGCTAGGTTTATGGTTAGGGTAGGGTTGAGTTTAGGGTTAATATTAGGATTAGGGTTAGATTAGGGTTACTGTTCGTATTAGGGTTAGGTTTAGGGATAAGTTTGGAGATAACATTATGTTTAGGGTTGGGGATACGGTTAAGGGTTAGGGAGAGGGTTAGGGTTAGGTTTACACTTAAGGTGAGGGTTATGGTAATTGTTATGGTTAGCGTTAGAGTTGGAGTTAGCCTTAGGTTTAGGGTGAAGTTTCCGTTAATAGTCAGGGTTAGGGCTAAGTTTAGATTAGGGTTAAGTTTGGTGTTAGAGGTCGGTATAGGTTTAGGTTTAGGGTTTGGGCAAGGTTAGGGTTAAGGCTAGGTTTACGGTAAATGGTAGGGCTAGGTTAGGGTTGTTAGGGTTAGGTTTAGAGTAAGAATTAGTGCTAGGAATTAGGGTTAGGGTTAGCGTCAGGTTTAGAGTTATTGTTAGGTTTAGGGTTAAGTTTAAGGCAGAGTTAAGGTTAGGGTTAAGTTTAGGGTTAGAGGAAGAGTCAGGTTTAGGTAAGTGTTAGGGCTAGGATGAAGGATAGCGTTAGGGTTAGGAAAAGGGTTAGGGGATCGTGTGAGTGTTAGTGTTAGGTTCACAATTAAGCTGATGTTTTACGGTGTTACGGTTAGGGGTAGGGTTAGGGTTAGGTTTAGGGTTAGGCCTAGATTTAGGGGATTGTTTACGGTTTGGTTTAGTTTCAGGTTTAGGGTTCGGCTTAGGTTTTGGGTAAAAATAGGTCAAGGAAGAGGGTTAGGATAAGGGTTAGGGTTTGGTGTTTGAGTTAAGGTTAGGGGTAGCTTTAGAGGTAGGTTTAGTGTTAGGGTTAGGTTTAGGTGTTTGGGTAAATATTAGGGTCAGGTATAGGGTTAGGTTTAAGGTTAGGGTTAGGTTGAGGGTGAAGTTGAAGTTAAGGGTGAGAGTTGAGCTGAGGGTTAGAGTTAGTGGTTAGGGTTAGGGTTAAGTTTAGGATGAAGTTTAGGGTTAAGGTTAGGTTTCGATTTAGGGTTAGGTTAAGTGTTAGGGTTAAGTGTTGTTAAGTTTAGGACTAGGTGAAGGTTAGGGATAGGGTTAGGTTAAGGTTTGGGGTTAGGTTTTGATTTTAGGGTGAGGGTTATTGCTGGGTTTCCATTGAAGCTGAGTGTGTAGGGTAAGTTTTAGCGTTAGGAATAGGGTTAGAGTTAGATTTGGGGTCAGGGTTAGAGTTAAGTTTCGGGTTAGGTTTATGGTTAGGTATAGGGCTAGGGTCAGGGTTGGGGGAGATTTAGTGTTACGTTTAGTTTTAGGGTTAGTGTTAGGGTGAAGTTTATGTTAAGCATGAGGTTTAGGGTTGCGGTTAGGGTTCAGGTTCGGGTCAGGGTTAGGTTAGGTTCAGGTTGAGGTTTAGGGTTATGTTTAGTATTAGTGTTAATTTTGGTTAGGGTTAGGGTTTGAATGAAGTTAGGGTAGGTTTAGGGTTATGGTTAGTGTGAAATTTTGGTTAAGGGTGAGGGTTCGGCTTAGGGTAAGGGTTTGAGTTATATTTACTGGTTAAGGTTATGTTAAGGGTTTTGATTAGGTTTAGGCTAAGGATTTGGGTTAGAGTTAGGGTTAGGGGTTAGTGTTTCAGTTAGGTTTAGGATAGGGTTGTACTTAGGGTCAAGTTTAGGGTTACGGTTAGATTTAGAGTTACGATTACAGTTAAGGTGAGGGTTTTGGGTAAGTGTTAGGATTAGGGTTAGGGTTAGGGTTAGGGTTAGGGTTAGAGTTAGGGTTAGGGGTTAGGGTTAGGTTTAAGTTTATGATAGGCTTCAAGTTAGGTTAAGGTTAGGTTAGTGTTAGGGTCAGTGTTAGGATTAGGATTAGGTTTAGGGCGAGGGTTAGGGTCAGAGATATACTAAGGGTTATGTTTAGGGTCACAAGTGGGCCAAGGTTAAGGTTAGGGTTAAAGTTAGGGTTAGCTTTAGGTTAGGGATAGGGTGAAGTTTAAGAGAGGTTGAGGGTTAGGGTTATGGCTAAGGTTTGGGTTTGTTTTTAGGTTAGTGTTAAGGTTGTGTTTAGGGTTAGAGCTAAGTTTCCGGGTTTTGTTTAGCTTTAGGGTTAGGGTTAGATTTTAGGTTAGACTTAGGTATAAGAGTTAGGGTTACGATTTGTGTTAGGCATTGTGGTTGGGGTGAGGGTTAGATTTAGGGTTAGGGTTGGGTAGGTTTAGGATTATGGTTATGGTAAGGTGTCAGAGGTTAGAGGTGTAGTTTAGGGTTAGGGTTTGAGTGAGGGTACAGGTTAGGCATTGTGGTTCCGGTCATGGTTAGGTTTAGTTTAGGGTTAGAGTTAGGGTTAGGGTTAGGGTTAGGGTTAGCGTTAGGGTAGGGTTAGGGTTAGGGTTAGGTTTCTAATTAGTTTTCGGGTTAGAGTTAGAGTTAGGGTTAATGTTTGGGTTAGGCTTTGGTCTTAGGGGTTAGGGTTTGGGTTAGGGTTAGTGTTATCGTTAGGGCTTAGGGGTTTCAGGTTAGTGTTCTGCTTAGGGCTAGGGTTAGCATTAGGGTTAGGGTTGAAGGATACTGTTAGGAGTTAGAGTGAGGGTTACGGTTAGTTTTACAGCTAAGGTGAGGGTTTAGGGTAAGTGTTATGATTAGGGTTAGAGTTAGAGTTAGGTTTCGATTCAGAGTTAGGGTTAGGTGTAGGATAAGTGTTAGCTTTATATCCAGGTTTAGGATTAGAGTTAGTGTTCTATTTAGGGTCAAGGTTGGAATTAGGGTTAGGATCAGGATTCTGTTTAGGTTTAGTTTCAGAGCTGTTGTAAGGGTTAAATTTAGGGTTAGAGACGGACTAGCGTTATGGTTAGGGTTAGGTTTAAGGTAAGGGTTTGGGTTGGGTTTAGGTTGAAGGTTAGGGTTAGGGTTTGGATGAAGTTTAGGTTAGGGTTAAGGTTATTTTTATGGTTAGGGCTAGAGTTTGGGTTTGTGTTCAGGTTAGTGTTAAGGTTAGGTTTAGGGTTCGGTTAGGGTTAGGGCTTATGTTTAGGGTTAGCGTTAGGTTTAGGTTCAGGGTTAGTGTGAAGTTTAGGTTAAGGGCGAAAGTTAGAAATAGGTTTAGGAGTATAGATAGTGTTAGACGTTAAGTTTAGGGTGTTAGGGTTAGGTTTATGGTAGGGTAGGGTTGAGTTTAGGGTTAATATTAGGATTAGGGTTAGATTAGGGTTACTGTTCGTATTAGGGTTAGGTTTAGGGATAAGTTTGGAGATAACATTATGTTTAGGGTTGGGGATACGGTTAAGGGTTAGGGAGAGGGTTAGGGTTAGGTTTCCACTTAAGGTGAGGGTTATGGTAATTGTTATGGTTAGCGTTAGAGTTGGAGTTAGCCTTAGGTTTAGGGTGAAGTTTCCGTTAATAGTCAGGGTTAGGGTTAAGGTTAGATTAGGGTTAAGGTTGGTGTTAGAGGTCGGTATAGGTTTAGGTTTAGGGTTTGGGCAAGGTTAGGGTTAAGGCTAGGTTACAGTAAATGCTAGGGCTAGGTTAGGGTTGTTAGGGTTAGGTTTAGAGTAAGAATTAGTGCTAGGATTTAGGGTTAGGGTTAGCGTCAGGTTTAGAGTTATTGTTGGGTTTAGGGTTAAGTTTAAGGCAGAGTTAAGGTTAGGGTTAATTTTAGGGTTAGAGGAAGAGTCAGGTTTAGGTAAGTGTTAGGGCTAGGATGAAGGATAGCGTTAGGGTTAGGAAAAGGGTTAGGGGATCGTGTGAGTGTTAGTGTTAGGTTCACAATTAAGCTGATGTTTTACGGTGTTACGGTTAGGGGTAGGGTTAGGGTTAGGTTTAGGGTTAGGCCTAGATTTAGGGGATTGTTTACGGTTTGGTTTAGTTTTAGGTTTAGGGTTCGGATTAGGTTTTGGGTAAACATAGGTCAAGGAAGAGGGTTAGGGTAAGGGTTAGGGTTTGGTGTTTGAGTTAAGGTTAGGGGTAGCTTTAGGGTTAGGTTTTGGTTTAGGGTTAGGTTTAGGGTGAAGTTGAAGTTAAGGGTGAGAGTTGAGCTGAGGGTTAGAGTTAGTGGTTAGGGTTAGGGTTAAGTTTAGGATGAAGTTTAGGGTTAAGGTTAGGTTTCGATTTAGGGTTAGGTTAAGTGTTAGGGTTAAGTGTTGTTAAGTTTAGGACTAGGTGAAGGTTAGGGATAGGGTTAGGTTAAGGTTTGGGGTTAGGTTTTGATTTTAGGGTGAGGGTTATTGCTGGGTTTCCATTGAAGCTGAGTGTGTAGGGTAAGTTTTAGCGTTAGGAATAGGGTTAGAGTTAGATTTGGGGTCAGGGTTAGAGTTAAGTTTCGGGTTAGGTTTATGGTTAGGTTTAGGGCTAGGGTCAGGGTTGGGGGAGATTTAGTGTTACGTTTAGTTTTAGGGTTAGTGTTAGGGTGAAGTTTATTTTAAGCATGAGGTTTAGGGTTGCGGTTAGGGTTCAGGTTCGGGTCAGGGTTAGGTTAGGTTCAGGTTGAGGTTTAGGGTTATGTTTAGTATTAGTGTTAATTTTGGTTAGGGTTAGGGTTTGAATGAAGTTAGGGTAGGTTTAGGGTTATGGTTAGTGTGAAATTTTGGTTAAGGGTGAGGGTTCGGCTTAGGGTAAGGGTTTGAATTATATTTACTGGTTAAGGTTATGTTAAGGGTTTTGATTAGGTTTAGGCTAAGGATTTGGGCTAGAGTTAGGGTTAGGGGTTAGTGTTTCAGTTAGGTTTAGGATAGGGTTGTACTTAGGGTCAAGTTTAGGGTTACGGTTAGATTTAGAGTTACGATTACAGTTAAGGTGAGGGTTTTGGGTAAGTGTTAGGATTAGGGTTAGGGTTAGGGCTAGGGTTAGGGTTAGAGTTAGGGTTAGGGGTTAGGGTTAGGTTTAAGTTTATGATAGGCTTCAAGTTAGGTTAAGGTTAGGTTAGTGTTAGGGTCAGTGTTAGGATTAGGATTAGGTTTAGGGCGAGGGTTAGGGTCAGAGATATACTAAGGGTTATGTTTAGGGTCACAAGTGGGCCAAGGTTAAGGTTAGGGTTAAAGTTAGGGTTAGCTTTAGGTTAGGGATAGGGTGAAGTTTAAGATAGGTTGAGGGTTAGGGTTATGGCTAAGGTTTGGGTTTGTTTTTAGGTTAGTGTTAAGGTTGTGTTTAGGGTTAGAGCTAAGTTTCCGGGTTTTGTTTAGCTTTAGGGTTAGGGTTAGATTTTAGGTTAGACTTAGGTATAAGAGTTAGGGTTACGATTTGTGTTAGGCATTGTGGTTGGGGTGAGGGTTAGATTTAGGGTTAGGGTTGGGTAGGTTTAGGATTATGGTTATGGTAAGGTGTCAGAGGTTAGAGGTGTAATTTAGGGTTAGGGTTTGAGTGAGGGTACAGGTTAGGCATTGTGGTTCCGGTCATGGTTAGGTTTAGTTTAGGGTTAGGGTTAGGATTAGGGTTAGGGTTAGGGTTAGGGTTAGGGTTAGGGTAGGGTTAGGGTTAGGGTTAGGTTTCTAATTACTTTTCGGGTTAGAGTTAGAGTTAGGGTTAATGTTTGGGTTAGGCTTTTGTCTTAGGGGTTAGGGTTTGGGTTAGAGTTAGTGTTATCGTTAGGGCTTAGGGGTTTCAGGTTAGTGTTCTGCTTAGGGCTTGGGTTAGCATTAGGGTTAGGGTGGAAGGATACTGTTAGGAGTTAGAGTGAGGGTTACGGTTAGTTTTACAGCTAAGGTGAGGGTTTAGGGTAAGTGTTATGATTAGGGTTAGAGTTAGAGTTAGGTTTAGATTCAGAGTTAGGGTTAGGTGTAGGATAAGTGTTAGCTTTATATCCAGGTTTAGGATTAGAGTTAGTGTTCTATTTAGGGTCAAGGTTAGAATTAGGGTTAGGATCAGGATTCTGTTTAGGTTTAGTTTCGGAGCTGTTGTAAGGGTTAAATTTAGGTTTAGAGAGGGACTAGCGTTATGGTTAGGGTTAGGTTTAAGGTAAGGGTTTGGGTTGGGTTTAGGTTGAAGGTTAGGGTTAGGGTTTGGATGAAGTTTAGGTTAGGGTTAAGGTTATTTTTATGGTTAGGGCTAGAGTTTGGGTTTGTGTTCAGGTTAGTGTTAAGGTTAGGTTTAGGGTTCGGTTAGGGTTAGGGCTTATGTTTAGGGTTAGCGTTAGGTTTAGGTTCAGGGTTAGTGTGAAGTTTAGGTTAAGGGCGAAAGTTAGAAATCGGTTTAGGAGTATAGATAGTGTTAGACGTTAAGTTTAGGGTGTTAGGGCTAGGTTTATGGTTAGGGTAGGGTTGAGTTTAGGGTTAATATTAGGATTAGGGTTAGATTAGGGTTACTGTTCGTATTAGGGTTAGGTTTAGGGATAAGTTTGGAGATAACATTATGTTTAGGGTTGGGGATACGGTTAAGGGTTAGGGAGAGGGTTAGGGTTAGGTTTACACTTAAGGTGAGGGTTATGGTAATTGTTATGTTTAGCGTTAGAGTTGGAGTTAGCCTTAGGTTTAGGGTGAAGTTTCCGTTAATAGTCAGGGTTAGGGCTAAGGTTAGATTAGGGTTAAGTTTGGTGTTAGAGGTCGGTATAGGTTTAGGTTTAGGGTTTGGGCAAGGTTAGGGTTAAGGCTAGGTTTACGGTAAATGGTAGGGCTAGGTTAGGGTTGTTAGGGTTAGGTTTAGAGTAAGAATTAGTGCTAGGAATTAGGGTTAGGGTTAGCGTCAGGTTTAGAGTTATTGTTAGGTTTAGGGTTAAGTTTAAGGCAGAGTTAAGGTTTGGGTTAATTTTAGGGTTAGAGGAAGAGTCCGGTTTAGGTAAGTGTTAGGGCTAGGATGAAGGATAGCGTTAGGGTTAGGAAAAGGGTTAGGGGATCGTGTGAGTGTTAGTGTTAGGTTCACAATTAAGCTGATGTTTTACGGTGTTACGGTTAGGGGTAGGGTTAGGGTTAGGTTTAGGGTTAGGCCTAGATTTAGGGGATTGTTTACGGTTTGGTTTAGTTTCAGGTTTAGGGTTCGGCTTAGGTTTTGGGCAAAAATAGGTCAAGGAAGAGGGTTAGGGTAAGGGTTAGGGTTTGGTGTTTGAGTTAAGGTTAGGGGTAGCTTTAGGGGTAGGTTTAGTGTTAGGGTTAGGTTTAGGTGTTTGGGTAAATATTAGGGTCAGGTATAGGGTTAGGTTTAAGGTTAGGGTTAGGTTGAGGGTGAAGTTGAAGTTAAGGGTGAGAGTTGAGCTGAGGGTTAGAGTTAGTGGTTAGGGTTAGGGTTAAGTTTAGGATGAAGTTTAGGGTTAAGGTTAGGTTTCGATTTAGGGTTAGGTTAAGTGTTAGGGTTAAGTCTTGTTAAGTTTAGGACTAGGTGAAGGTTAGGGATAGGGTTAGGTTAAGGTTTGGGGTTAGGTTTTGATTTTAGGGTGAGGGTTATTGCTGGGTTTCCATTGAAGCTGAGTGTGTAGGGTAAGTTTTAGCGTTAGGAATAGGGTTATAGTTAGATTTGGGGTCAGGGTTAGAGTTAAGTTTCGGGTTAGGTTTATGGTTAGGTTTAGGGCTAGGGTCAGGGTTGGGGGAGATTTAGTGTTACGTTTAGTTTTAGGGTTAGTGTTAGGGTGAAGTTTATGTTAAGCATGAGGTTTAGGGTTGCGGTTAGGGTTCAGGTTCGGGTCAGGGTTAGGTTAGGTTCAGGTTGAGGTTTAGGGTTATGTTTAGTATTAGTGTTAATTTTGGTTAGGGTTAGGGTTTGAATGAAGTTAGGGTAGGTTTAGGGTTATGGTTAGTGTGAAATTTTGGTTAAGGGTGAGGGTTCGGCTTAGGGTAAGGGTTTGAGTTATATTTACTGGTTAAGGTTATGTTAAGGGTTTTGATTAGGTTTAGGCTAAGGATTTGGGTTAGAGTTAGGGATAGGGGTTAGTGTTTCAGTTAGGATTAGGATAGGGTTGTACTTAGGGTCAAGTTTAGGGTTACGGTTAGATTTAGAGTTACGATTACAGTTAAGGTGAGGGTTTTGGGTAAGTGTTAGGATTAGGGTTAGGGTTAGGGCTAGGGTTAGGGTTAGAGTTAGGGCTAGGGGTTAGGGTTAGGTTTAAGTTTATGATAGGCTTCAAGTTAGGTTAAGGTTAGGTTAGTGTTAGGGTCAGTGTTAGGATTAGGATTAGGTTTAGGGCGAGGGTTAGGGTCAGAGATATACTAAGGGTTATGTTTAGGGTCACAAGTGGGCCAAGGTTAAGGTTAGGGTTAAAGTTAGGGTTAGCTTTAGGTTAGGGATAGGGTGAAGTTTAAGAGAGGTTGAGAGTTAGGGTTATGGCTAAGGTTTGGGTTTGTTTTTAGGTTAGTGTTAAGGTTGTGTTTAGGGTTAGAGCTAAGTTTCCGGGTTTTGTTTAGCTTTAGGGTTAGGGTTAGATTTTAGGTTAGACTTAGGTATAAGAGTTAGGGTTACGATTTGTGTTAGGCATTGAGGTTGGGGTGAGGGTTAGATTTAGGGTTAGGGTTGGGTAGGTTTAGGATTATGGTTATGGTAAGGTGTCAGAGGTTAGAGGTGTAGTTTAGGGTTAGGGTTTGAGTGAGGGTACAGGTTAGGCATTGTGGTTCCGGTCATGGTTAGGTTTAGTTTAGGGTTAGAGTTAGGGTTAGGGTTAGGGTTAGGGTTAGGGTTAGGGTTAGCGTTAGGGTAGGGTTAGGGTTAGGGTTAGGTTTCTAATTAGTTTTCGGGTTAGAGTTAGAGTTAGGGTTAATGTTTGGGTTAGGCTTTGGTCTTAGGGGTTAGGGTTTGGGTTAGGGTTAGTGTTATCGTTAGGGCTTAGGGGTTTCAGGTTAGTGTTCTGCTTAGGGCTAGGGTTAGCATTAGGGTTAGGGTTGAAGGATACTGTTAGGAGTTAGAGTGAGGGTTACGGTTAGTTTTACAGCTAAGGTGAGGGTTTAGGGTAAGTGTTATGATTAGGGTTAGAGTTAGAGTTGGGTTTCGATTCAGAGTTAGGGTTAGGTGTAGGATAAGTGTTAGCTTTATATCCAGGTTTAGGATTAGAGTTAGTGTTCTATTTAGGGTCAAGATTAGAATTAGGGTTAGGATCAGGATTCTGTTTAGGTTTCGTTTCAGAGCTGTTGTAAGGGTTAAATTTAGGGTTAGAGAGGGACTAGCGTTATGGTTAGGGTTAGGTTTAAGGTAAGGGTTTGGGTTGGGTTTAGGTTGAAGGTTAGGGTTAGGGTTTGGATGAAGTTTAGGTTAGGGTTAAGGTTATTTTTATGGTTAGGGCTAGAGTTTGGGTTTGTGTTCAGGTTAGTGTTAAGGTTAGGTTTAGGGTTCGGTTAGGGTTAGGGCTTATGTTTAGGGTTAGCGTTAGGTTTAGGTTCAGGGTTAGTGTGAAGTTTAGGTTAAGGGCGAAAGTTAGAAATAGGTTTAGGAGTATAGATAGTGTTAGACGTTAAGTTTAGGGTGTTAGGGCTAGGTTTATGGTTAGGGTAGGGTTGAGTTTAGGGTTAATATTAGGATTAGGGTTAGATTAGGGTTACTGTTCGTATTAGGGTTAGGTTTAGGGATAAGTTTGGAGATAACATTATGTTTAGGGTTGGGGATACGGTTAAGGGTTAGGGAGAGGGTTAGGGTTAGGTTTACACTTAAGGTGAGGGTTATGGTAATTGTTATGGTTAGCGTTAGAGTTGGAGTTAGCCTTAGGTTTAGGGTGAAGTTTCCGTTAATAGTCAGGGTTAGGGCTAAGTTTAGATTAGGGTTAAGTTTGGTGTTAGAGGTCGGTATAGGTTTAGGTTTAGGGTTTGGGCAAGGTTAGGGTTAAGGCTAGGTTTACGGTAAATGGTAGGGCTAGGTTAGGGTTGTTAGGGTTAGGTTTAGAGTAAGAATTAGTGCTAGGAATTAGGGTTAGGGTTAGCGTCAGGTTTAGAGTTATTGTTAGGTTTAGGGTTAAGTTTAAGGCAGAGTTAAGGTTAGGGTTAAGTTTAGGGTTAGAGGAAGAGTCCGGTTTAGGTAAGTGTTAGGGCTAGGATGAAGGATAGCGTTAGGGTTAGGAAAAGGGTTAGGGGATCGTGTGAGTGTTAGTGTTAGGTTCACAATTAAGCTGATGTTTTACGGTGTTACGGTTAGGGGTAGGGTTAGGGTTAGGTTTAGGGTTAGGCCTAGATTTAGGGGATTGTTTACGGTTTGGTTTAGTTTCAGGTTTAGGGTTCGGCTTAGGTTTTGGGTAAAAATAGGTCAAGGAAGAGGGTTAGGATAAGGGTTAGGGTTTGGTGTTTGAGTTAAGGTTAGGGGTAGCTTTAGAGGTAGGTTTAGTGTTAGGGTTAGGTTTAGGTGTTTGGGTAAATATTAGGGTCAGGTATAGGGTTAGGTTTAAGGTTAGGGTTAGGTTGAGGGTGAAGTTGAAGTTAAGGGTGAGAGTTGAGCTGAGGGTTAGAGTTAGTGGTTAGGGTTAGGGTTAAGTTTAGGATGAAGTTTAGGGTTAAGGTTAGGTTTCGATTTAGGGTTAGGTTAAGTGTTAGGGTTAAGTGTTGTTAAGTTTAGGACTAGGTGAAGGTTAGGGATAGGGTTAGGTTAAGGTTTGGGGTTAGGTTTTGATTTTAGGGTGAGGGTTATTGCTGGGTTTCCATTGAAGCTGAGTGTGTAGGGTAAGTTTTAGCGTTAGGAATAGGGTTAGAGTTAGATTTGGGGTCAGGGTTAGAGTTAAGTTTCGGGTTAGGTTTATGGTTAGGTTTAGGGCTAGGGTCAGGGTTGGGGGAGATTTAGTGTTACGTTTAGTTTTAGGGTTAGTGTTAGGGTGAAGTTTATGTTAAGCATGAGGTTTAGGGTTGCGGTTAGGGTTCAGGTTCGGGTCAGGGTTAGGTTAGGTTCAGGTTGAGGTTTAGGGTTATGTTTAGTATTAGTGTTAATTTTGGTTAGGGTTAGGGTTTGAATGAAGTTAGGGTAGGTTTAGGGTTATGGTTAGTGTGAAATTTTGGTTAAGGGTGAGGGTTCGGCTTAGGGTAAGGGTTTGAGTTATATTTACTGGTTAAGGTTATGTTAAGGGTTTTGATTAGGTTTAGGCTAAGGATTTGGGTTAGAGTTAGGGTTAGGGGTTAGTGTTTCAGTTAGGTTTAGGATAGGGTTGTACTTAGGGTCAAGTTTAGGGTTACGGTTAGATTTAGAGTTACGATTACAGTTAAGGTGAGGGTTTTGGGTAAGTGTTAGGATTAGGGTTAGGGTTAGGGTTAGGGTTAGGGTTAGAGTTAGGGTTAGGGGTTAGGGTTAGGTTTAAGTTTATGATAGGCTTCAAGTTAGGTTAAGGTTAGGTTAGTGTTAGGGTCAGTGTTAGGATTAGGATTAGGTTTAGGGCGAGGGTTAGGGTCAGAGATATACTAAGGGTTATGTTTAGGGTCACAAGTGGGCCAAGGTTAAGGTTAGGGTTAAAGTTAGGGTTAGCTTTAGGTTAGGGATAGGGTGAAGTTTAAGAGAGGTTGAGGGTTAGGGTTATGGCTAAGGTTTGGGTTTGTTTTTAGGTTAGTGTTAAGGTTGTGTTTAGGGTTAGAGCTAAGTTTCCGGGTTTTGTTTAGCTTTAGGGTTAGGGTTAGATTTTAGGTTAGACTTAGGTATAAGAGTTAGGGTTACGATTTGTGTTAGGCATTGTGGTTGGGGTGAGGGTTAGATTTAGGGTTAGGGTTGGGTAGGTTTAGGATTATGGTTATGGTAAGGTGTCAGAGGTTAGAGGTGTAGTTTAGGGTTAGGGTTTGAGTGAGGGTACAGGTTAGGCATTGTGGTTCCGGTCATGGTTAGGTTTAGTTTAGGGTTAGAGTTAGGGTTAGGGTTAGGGTTAGGGTTAGCGTTAGGGTAGGGTTAGGGTTAGGGTTAGGTTTCTAATTAGTTTTCGGGTTAGAGTTAGAGTTAGGGTTAATGTTTGGGTTAGGCTTTGGTCTTAGGGGTTAGGGTTTGGGTTAGGGTTAGTGTTATCGTTAGGGCTTAGGGGTTTCAGGTTAGTGTTCTGCTTAGGGCTAGGGTTAGCATTAGGGTTAGGGTTGAAGGATACTGTTAGGAGTTAGAGTGAGGGTTACGGTTAGTTTTACAGCTAAGGTGAGGGTTTAGGGTAAGTGTTATGATTAGGGTTAGAGTTAGAGTTAGGTTTAGATTCAGAGTTAGGGTTAGGTGTAGGATAAGTGTTAGCTTTATATCCAGGTTTAGGATTAGAGTTAGTGTTCTATTTAGGGTCAAGGTTGGAATTAGGGTTAGGATCAGGATTCTGTTTAGGTTTAGTTTCAGAGCTGTTGTAAGGGTTAAATTTAGGGTTAGAGACGGACTAGCGTTATGGTTAGGGTTAGGTTTAAGGTAAGGGTTTGGGTTGGGTTTAGGTTGAAGGTTAGGGTTAGGGTTTGGATGAAGTTTAGGTTAGGGTTAAGGTTATTTTTATGGTTAGGGCTAGAGTTTGGGTTTGTGTTCAGGTTAGTGTTAAGGTTAGGTTTAGGGTTCGGTTAGAGTTAGGGCTTATGTTTAGGGTTAGCGTTAGGTTTAGGTTCAGGGTTAGTGTGAAGTTTAGGTTAAGGGCGAAAGTTAGAAATAGGTTTAGGAGTATAGATAGTGTTAGACGTTAAGTTTAGGGTGTTAGGGTTAGGTTTATGGTAGGGTAGGGTTGAGTTTAGGGTTAATATTAGGATTAGGGTTAGATTAGGGTTACTGTTCGTATTAGGGTTAGGTTTAGGGATAAGTTTGGAGATAACATTATGTTCAGGGTTGGGGATACGGTTAAGGGTTAGGGAGAGGGTTAGGGTTAGGTTTCCACTTAAGGTGAGGGTTATGGTAATTGTTATGGTTAGCGTTAGAGTTGGAGTTAGCCTTAGGTTTAGGGTGAAGTTTCCGTTAATAGTCAGGGTTAGGGTTAAGGTTAGATTAGGGTTAAGGTTGGTGTTAGAGGTCGGTATAGGTTTAGGTTTAGGGTTTGGGCAAGGTTAGGGTTAAGGCTAGGTTACAGTAAATGCTAGGGCTAGGTTAGGGTTGTTAGGGTTAGGTTTAGAGTAAGAATTAGTGCTAGGATTTAGGGTTAGGGTTAGCGTCAGGTTTAGAGTTATTGTTGGGTTTAGGGTTAAGTTTAAGGCAGAGTTAAGGTTAGGGTTAATTTTAGGGTTAGAGGAAGAGTCAGGTTTAGGTAAGTGTTAGGGCTAGGATGAAGGATAGCGTTAGGGTTAGGAAAAGGGTTAGGGGATCGTGTGAGTGTTAGTGTTAGGTTCACAATTAAGCTGATGTTTTACGGTGTTACGGTTAGGGGTAGGGTTAGGGTTAGGTTTAGGGTTAGGCCTAGATTTAGGGGATTGTTTACGGTTTGGTTTAGTTTCAGGTTTAGGGTTCGGCTTAGGTTTTGGGTAAACATAGGTCAAGGAAGAGGGTTAGGGTAAGGGTTAGGGTTTGGTGTTTGAGTTAAGGTTAGGGGTAGCTTTAGGGTTAGGTTTTGGTTTAGGGTTAGGTTTAGGGTGAAGTTGAAGTTAAGGGTGAGAGTTGAGCTGAGGGTTAGAGTTAGTGGTTAGGGTTAGGGTTAAGTTTAGGATGAAGTTTAGGGTTAAGGTTAGGTTTCGATTTAGGGTTAGGTTAAGTGTTAGGGTTAAGTGTTGTTAAGTTTAGGACTAGGTGAAGGTTAGGGATAGGGTTAGGTTAAGGTTTGGGGTTAGGTTTTGATTTTAGGGTGAGGGTTATTGCTGGGTTTCCATTGAAGCTGAGTGTGTAGGGTAAGTTTTAGCGTTAGGAATAGGGTTAGAGTTAGATTTGGGGTCAGGGTTAGAGTTAAGTTTCGGGTTAGGTTTATGGTTAGGTTTAGGGCTAGGGTCAGGGTTGGGGGAGATTTAGTGTTACGTTTAGTTTTAGGGTTAGTGTTAGGGTGAAGTTTATGTTAAGCATGAGGTTTAGGGTTGCGGTTAGGGTTCAGGTTCGGGTCAGGGTTAGGTTAGGTTCAGGTTGAGGTTTAGGGTTATGTTTAGTATTAGTGTTAATTTTGGTTAGGGTTAGGGTTTGAATGAAGTTAGGGTAGGTTTAGGGTTATGGTTAGTGTGAAATTTTGGTTAAGGGTGAGGGTTCGGCTTAGGGTAAGGGTTTGAATTATATTTACTGGTTAAGGTTATGTTAAGGGTTTTGATTAGGTTTAGGCTAAGAATTTGGGCTAGAGTTAGGGTTAGGGGTTAGTGTTTCAGTTAGGTTTAGGATAGGGTTGTACTTAGGGTCAAGTTTAGGGTTACGGTTAGATTTAGAGTTACGATTACAGTTAAGGTGAGGGTTTTGGGTAAGTGTTAGGATTAGGGTTAGGGTTAGGGCTAGGGTTAGGGTTAGAGTTAGGGTTAGGGGTTAGGGTTAGGTTTAAGTTTATGATAGGCTTCAAGTTAGGTTAAGGTTAGGTTAGTGTTAGGGTCAGTGTTAGGATTAGGATTAGGTTTAGGGCGAGGGTTAGGGTCAGAGATATACTAAGGGTTATGTTTAGGGTCACAAGTGGGCCAAGGTTAAGGTTAGGGTTAAAGTTAGGGTTAGCTTTAGGTTAGGGATAGGGTGAAGTTTAAGAGAGGTTGAGGGTTAGGGTTATGGCTAAGGTTTGGGTTTGTTTTTAGGTTAGTGTTAAGGTTGTGTTTAGGGTTAGAGCTAAGTTTCCGGGTTTTGTTTAGCTTTAGGGTTAGGGTTAGATTTTAGGTTAGACTTAGGTATAAGAGTTAGGGTTACGATTTGTGTTAGGCATTGTGGTTGGGGTGAGGGTTAGATTTAGGGTTAGGGTTGGGTAGGTTTAGGATTATGGTTATGGTAAGGTGTCAGAGGTTAGAGGTGTAATTTAGGGTTAGGGTTTGAGTGAGGGTACAGGTTAGGCATTGTGGTTCCGGTCATGGTTAGGTTTAGTTTAGGGTTAGGGTTAGGATTAGGGTTAGGGTTAGGGTTAGGGTTAGGGTTAGGGTAGGGTTAGGGTTAGGGTTAGGTTTCTAATTAGTTTTCGGGTTAGAGTTAGAGTTAGGGTTAATGTTTGGGTTAGGCTTTGGTCTTAGGGGTTAGGGTTTGGGTTAGGGTTAGTGTTATCGTTAGGGCTTAGGGGTTTCAGGTTAGTGTTCTGCTTAGGGCTAGGGTTAGCATTAGGGTTAGGGTGGAAGGATACTGTTAGGAGTTAGAGTGAGGGTTACGGTTAGTTTTACAGCTAAGGTGAGGGTTTAGGGTGTTGTTATGATTAGGGTTAGAGTTAGAGTTAGGTTCAGATTCAGAGTTAGGGTTAGGTGTAGGATAAGTGTTAGCTTTATATCCAGGTTTAGGATTAGAGTTAGTGTTCTATTTAGGGTCAAGGTTAGAATTAGGGTTAGGATCAGGATTCTGTTTAGGTTTAGTTTCAGAGCTGTTGTAAGGGTTAAATTTAGGTTTAGAGAGGGACTAGCGTTATGGTTAGGGTTAGGTTTAAGGTAAGGGTTTGGGTTGGGTTTAGGTTGAAGGTTAGGGTTAGGGTTTGGATGAAGTTTAGGTTAGGGTTAAGGTTATTTTTATGGTTAGGGCTAGAGTTTGGGTTTGTGTTCAGGTTAGTGTTAAGGTTAGGTTTAGGGTTCGGTTAGAGTTAGGGCTTATGTTTAGGGTTAGCGTTAGGTTTAGGTTCAGGGTTAGTGTGAAGTTTAGGTTAAGGGCGAAAGTTAGAAATCGGTTTAGGAGTATAGATAGTGTTAGACGTTAAGTTTAGGGTGTTAGGGTTAGGTTTATGGTAGGGTAGGGTTGAGTTTAGGGTTAATATTAGGATTAGGGTTAGATTAAGGTTACTGTTCGTATTAGGGTTAGGTTTAGGGATAAGTTTGGAGATAACATTATGTTCAGGGTTGGGGATACGGTTAAGGGTTAGGGAGAGTGTTAGGGTTAGGTTTACACTTAAGGTGAGGGTTATGGTAATTGTTATGGTTAGCGTTAGAGTTGCAGTTAGCCTTAGGTTTAGGGTGAAGTTTCCGTTAATAGTCAGGGTTAGGGTTAAGGTTAGATTAGGGTTAAGGTTGGTGTTAGAGGTCGATATAGGTTTAGGTTTAGGGTTTGGGCAAGGTTAGGGTTAAGGCTAGGTTACAGTAAATGGTAGGGCTAGGTTAGGGTTGTTAGGGTTAGGTTTAGAGTAAGAATTAGTGCTAGGAATTAGGGTTAGGGTTAGCGTCAGGTTTAGAGTTATTGTTAGGTTTAGGGTTAAGTTTAAGGCAGAGTTAAGGTTAGGGTTAAGTTTAGGGTTAGAGGAAGAGTCAGGTTTAGGTAAGTGTTAGGGCTAGGATGAAGGATAGCGTTAGGGTTAGGAAAAGGGTTAGGGGATCGTGTGAGTGTTAGTGTTAGGTTCACAATTAAGCTGATGTTTTACGGTGTTACGGTTAGGGGTAGGGTTAGGGTTAGGTTTAGGGTTAGGCCTAGATTTAGGGGATTGTTTACGGTTTGGTTTAGTTTTAGGTTTAGGGTTCGGCTTAGGTTTTGGGTAAACATAGGTCAAGGAAGAGGGTTAGGGTAAGGGTTAGGGTTTGGTGTTTGAGTTAAGGTTAGGGGTAGCTTTAGGGGTAGGTTTAGTGTTAGGGTTAGGTTTAGGTGTTTGGGTAAATATTAGGGTCAGGTATAGGGTTAGGTTTAGGGTTAGGGTTAGGTTTAGGGTGAAGTTGAAGTTAAGGGTGAGAGTTGAGCTGAGGGTTAGAGTTAGTGGTTAGGGTTAGGGTTAAGTTTAGGATGAAGTTTAGGGTTAAGGTTAGGTTTCGATTTAGGGTTAGGTTAAGTGTTAGGGTTAAGTCTTGTTAAGTTTAGGACTAGGTGAAGGTTAGGGATAGGGTTAGGTTAAGGTTTGGGGTTAGGTTTTGATTTTAGGGTGAGGGTTATTGCTGGATTTCCATTGAAGCTGAGTGTGTAGGGTAAGTTTTAGCGTTAGGAATAGGGTTAGAGTTAGATTTGGGGTCAGGGTTAGAGTTAAGTTTCGGGTTAGGTTTATGGTTAGGTTTAGGGCTAGGGTCAGGGTTGGGGGAGATTTAGTGTTACGTTTAGTTTTAGGGTTAGTGTTAGGGTGAAGTTTATGTTAAGCATGAGGTTTAGGGTTGCGGTTAGGGTTCAGGTTCGGGTCAGGGTTAGGTTAGGTTCAGGTTGAGGTTTAGGGTTATGTTTAGTATTAGTGTTAATTTTGGTTAGGGTTAGGGTTTGAATGAAGTTAGGGTAGGTTTAGGGTTATGGTTAGTGTGAAATTTTGGTTAAGGGTGAGGGTTCGGCTTAGGGTAAGGGTTTGAGTTATATTTACTGGTTAAGGTTATGTTAAGGGTTTTGATTAGGTTTAGGCTAAGGATTTGGGTTAGAGTTAGGGTTAGGGGTTAGTGTTTCAGTTAGGTTTAGGATAGGGTTGTACTTAGGGTCAAGTTTAGGGTTACGGTTAGATTTAGAGTTACGATTACAGTTAAGGTGAGGGTTTTGGGTAAGTGTTAGGATTAGGGTTAGGGTTAGGGTTAGGGTTAGGGTTAGAGTTAGGGTTAGGGGTTAGGGTTAGGTTTAAGTTTATGATAGGCTTCAAGTTAGGTTAAGGTTAGGTTAGTGTTAGGGTCAGTGTTAGGATTAGGATTAGGTTTAGGGCGAGGGTTAGGGTCAGAGATATACTAAGGGTTATGTTTAGGGTCACAAGTGGGCCAAGGTTAAGGTTAGGGTTAAAGTTAGGGTTAGCTTTAGGTTAGGGATAGGGTGAAGTTTAAGAGAGGTTGAGGGTTAGGGTTATGGCTAAGGTTTGGGTTTGTTTTTAGGTTAGTGTTAAGGTTGTGTTTAGGGTTAGAGCTAAGTTTCCGGGTTTTGTTTAGCTTTAGGGTTAGGGTTAGATTTTAGGTTAGACTTAGGTATAAGAGTTAGGGTTACGATTTGTGTTAGGCATTGTGGTTGGGGTGAGGGTTAGATTTAGGGTTAGGGTTGGGTAGGTTTAGGATTATGGTTATGGTAAGGTGTCAGAGGTTAGAGGTGTAGTTTAGGGTTAGGGTTTGAGTGAGGGTACAGGTTAGGCATTGTGGTTCCGGTCATGGTTAGGTTTAGTTTAGGGTTAGAGTTAGGGTTAGGGTTAGGGTTAGGGTTAGCGTTAGGGTAGGGTTAGGGTTAGGGTTAGGTTTCTAATTAGTTTTCGGGTTAGAGTTAGAGTTAGGGTTAATGTTTGGGTTAGGCTTTGGTCTTAGGGGTTAGGGTTTGGGTTAGGGTTAGTGTTATCGTTAGGGCTTAGGGGTTTCAGGTTAGTGTTCTGCTTAGGGCTAGGGTTAGCATTAGGGTTAGGGTTGAAGGATACTGTTAGGAGTTAGAGTGAGGGTTACGGTTAGTTTTACAGCTAAGGTGAGGGTTTAGGGTAAGTGTTATGATTAGGGTTAGAGTTAGAGTTAGGTTTAGATTCAGAGTTAGGGTTAGGTGTAGGATAAGTGTTAGCTTTATATCCAGGTTTAGGATTAGAGTTAGTGTTCTATTTAGGGTCAAGGTTGGAATTAGGGTTAGGATCAGGATTCTGTTTAGGTTTAGTTTCAGAGCTGTTGTAAGGGTTAAATTTAGGGTTAGAGACGGACTAGCGTTATGGTTAGGGTTAGGTTTAAGGTAAGGGTTTGGGTTGGGTTTAGGTTGAAGGTTAGGGTTAGGGTTTGGATGAAGTTTAGGTTAGGGTTAAGGTTATTTTTATGGTTAGGGCTAGAGTTTGGGTTTGTGTTCAGGTTAGTGTTAAGGTTAGGTTTAGGGTTCGGTTAGGGTTAGGGCTTATGTTTAGGGTTAGCGTTAGGTTTAGGTTCAGGGTTAGTGTGAAGTTTAGGTTAAGGGCGAAAGTTAGAAATAGGTTTAGGAGTATAGATAGTGTTAGACGTTAAGTTTAGGGTGTTAGGGTTAGGTTTATGGTAGGGTAGGGTTGAGTTTAGGGTTAATATTAGGATTAGGGTTAGATTAGGGTTACTGTTCGTATTAGGGTTAGGTTTAGGGATAAGTTTGGAGATAACATTATGTTTAGGGTTGGGGATACGGTTAAGGGTTAGGGAGAGGGTTAGGGTTAGGTTTCCACTTAAGGTGAGGGTTATGGTAATTGTTATGGTTAGCGTTAGAGTTGGAGTTAGCCTTAGGTTTAGGGTGAAGTTTCCGTTAATAGTCAGGGTTAGGGTTAAGGTTAGATTAGGGTTAAGGTTGGTGTTAGAGGTCGGTATAGGTTTAGGTTTAGGGTTTGGGCAAGGTTAGGGTTAAGGCTAGGTTACAGTAAATGCTAGGGCTAGGTTAGGGTTGTTAGGGTTAGGTTTAGAGTAAGAATTAGTGCTAGGATTTAGGGTTAGGGTTAGCGTCAGGTTTAGAGTTATTGTTGGGTTTAGGGTTAAGTTTAAGGCAGAGTTAAGGTTAGGGTTAATTTTAGGGTTAGAGGAAGAGTCAGGTTTAGGTAAGTGTTAGGGCTAGGATGAAGGATAGCGTTAGGGTTAGGAAAAGGGTTAGGGGATCGTGTGAGTGTTAGTGTTAGGTTCACAATTAAGCTGATGTTTTACGGTGTTACGGTTAGGGGTAGGGTTAGGGTTAGGTTTAGGGTTAGGCCTAGATTTAGGGGATTGTTTACGGTTTGGTTTAGTTTCAGGTTTAGGGTTCGGCTTAGGTTTTGGGTAAACATAGGTCAAGGAAGAGGGTTAGGGTAAGGGTTAGGGTTTGGTGTTTGAGTTAAGGTTAGGGGTAGCTTTAGGGTTAGGTTTTGGTTTAGGGTTAGGTTTAGGGTGAAGTTGAAGTTAAGGGTGAGAGTTGAGCTGAGGGTTAGAGTTAGTGGTTAGGGTTAGGGTTAAGTTTAGGATGAAGTTTAGGGTTAAGGTTAGGTTTCGATTTAGGGTTAGGTTAAGTGTTAGGGTTAAGTGTTGTTAAGTTTAGGACTAGGTGAAGGTTAGGGATAGGGTTAGGTTAAGGTTTGGGGTTAGGTTTTGATTTTAGGGTGAGGGTTATTGCTGGGTTTCCATTGAAGCTGAGTGTGTAGGGTAAGTTTTAGCGTTAGGAATAGGGTTAGAGTTAGATTTGGGGTCAGGGTTAGAGTTAAGTTTCGGGTTAGGTTTATGGTTAGGTTTAGGGCTAGGGTCAGGGTTGGGGGAGATTTAGTGTTACGTTTAGTTTTAGGGTTAGTGTTAGGGTGAAGTTTATGTTAAGCATGAGGTTTAGGGTTGCGGTTAGGGTTCAGGTTCGGGTCAGGGTTAGGTTAGGTTCAGGTTGAGGTTTAGGGTTATGTTTAGTATTAGTGTTAATTTTGGTTAGGGTTAGGGTTTGAATGAAGTTAGGGTAGGTTTAGGGTTATGGTTAGTGTGAAATTTTGGTTAAGGGTGAGGGTTCGGCTTAGGGTAAGGGTTTGAATTATATTTACTGGTTAAGGTTATGTTAAGGGTTTTGATTAGGTTTAGGCTAAGAATTTGGGCTAGAGTTAGGGTTAGGGGTTAGTGTTTCAGTTAGGTTTAGGATAGGGTTGTACTTAGGGTCAAGTTTAGGGTTACGGTTAGATTTAGAGTTACGATTACAGTTAAGGTGAGGGTTTTGGGTAAGTGTTAGGATTAGGGTTAGGGTTAGGGCTAGGGTTAGGGTTAGAGTTAGGGTTAGGGGTTAGGGTTAGGTTTAAGTTTATGATAGGCTTCAAGTTAGGTTAAGGTTAGGTTAGTGTTAGGGTCAGTGTTAGGATTAGGATTAGGTTTAGGGCGAGGGTTAGGGTCAGAGATATACTAAGGGTTATGTTTAGGGTCACAAGTGGGCCAAGGTTAAGGTTAGAGTTAAAGTTAGGGTTAGCTTTAGGTTAGGGATAGGGTGAAGTTTAAGAGAGGTTGAGGGTTAGGGTTATGGCTAAGGTTTGGGTTTGTTTTTAGGTTAGTGTTAAGGTTGTGTTTAGGGTTAGAGCTAAGTTTCCGGGTTTTGTTTAGCTTTAGGGTTAGGGTTAGATTTTAGGTTAGACTTAGGTATAAGAGTTAGGGTTACGATTTGTGTTAGGCATTGTGGTTGGGGTGAGGGTTAGATTTAGGGTTAGGGTTGGGTAGGTTTAGGATTATGGTTATGGTAAGGTGTCAGAGGTTAGAGGTGTAATTTAGGGTTAGGGTTTGAGTGAGGGTACAGGTTAGGCATTGTGGTTCCGGTCATGGTTAGGTTTAGTTTAGGGTTAGGGTTAGGATTAGGGTTAGGGTTAGGGTTAGGGTTAGGGTTAGGGTAGGGTTAGGGTTAGGGTTAGGTTTCTAATTAGTTTTCGGGTTAGAGTTAGAGTTAGGGTTAATGTTTGGGTTAGGCTTTGGTCTTAGGGGTTAGGGTTTGGGTTAGGGTTAGTGTTATCGTTAGGGCTTAGGGGTTTCAGGTTAGTGTTCTGCTTAGGGCTAGGGTTAGCATTAGGGTTAGGGTGGAAGGATACTGTTAGGAGTTAGAGTGAGGGTTACGGTTAGTTTTACAGCTAAGGTGAGGGTTTAGGGTGTTGTTATGATTAGGGTTAGAGTTAGAGTTAGGTTCAGATTCAGAGTTAGGGTTAGGTGTAGGATAAGTGTTAGCTTTATATCCAGGTTTAGGATTAGAGTTAGTGTTCTATTTAGGGTCAAGGTTAGAATTAGGGTTAGGATCAGGATTCTGTTTAGGTTTAGTTTCAGAGCTGTTGTAAGGGTTAAATTTAGGTTTAGAGAGGGACTAGCGTTATGGTTAGGGTTAGGTTTAAGGTAAGGGTTTGGGTTGGGTTTAGGTTGAAGGTTAGGGTTAGGGTTTGGATGAAGTTTAGGTTAGGGTTAAGGTTATTTTTATGGTTAGGGCTAGAGTTTGGGTTTGTGTTCAGGTTAGTGTTAAGGTTAGGTTTAGGGTTCGGTTAGAGTTAGGGCTTATGTTTAGGGTTAGCGTTAGGTTTAGGTTCAGGGTTAGTGTGAAGTTTAGGTTAAGGGCGAAAGTTAGAAATCGGTTTAGGAGTATAGATAGTGTTAGACGTTAAGTTTAGGGTGTTAGGGTTAGGTTTATGGTAGGGTAGGGTTGAGTTTAGGGTTAATATTAGGATTAGGGTTAGATTAAGGTTACTGTTCGTATTAGGGTTAGGTTTAGGGATAAGTTTGGAGATAACATTATGTTCAGGGTTGGGGATACGGTTAAGGGTTAGGGAGAGTGTTAGGGTTAGGTTTACACTTAAGGTGAGGGTTATGGTAATTGTTATGGTTAGCGTTAGAGTTGCAGTTAGCCTTAGGTTTAGGGTGAAGTTTCCGTTAATAGTCAGGGTTAGGGTTAAGGTTAGATTAGGGTTAAGGTTGGTGTTAGAGGTCGATATAGGTTTAGGTTTAGGGTTTGGGCAAGGTTAGGGTTAAGGCTAGGTTACAGTAAATGGTAGGGCTAGGTTAGGGTTGTTAGGGTTAGGTTTAGAGTAAGAATTAGTGCTAGGAATTAGGGTTAGGGTTAGCGTCAGGTTTAGAGTTATTGTTAGGTTTAGGGTTAAGTTTAAGGCAGAGTTAAGGTTAGGGTTAAGTTTAGGGTTAGAGGAAGAGTCAGGTTTAGGTAAGTGTTAGGGCTAGGATGAAGGATAGCGTTAGGGTTAGGAAAAGGGTTAGGGGATCGTGTGAGTGTTAGTGTTAGGTTCACAATTAAGCTGATGTTTTACGGTGTTACGGTTAGGGGTAGGGTTAGGGTTAGGTTTAGGGTTAGGCCTAGATTTAGGGGATTGTTTACGGTTTGGTTTAGTTTTAGGTTTAGGGTTCGGCTTAGGTTTTGGGTAAACATAGGTCAAGGAAGAGGGTTAGGGTAAGGGTTAGGGTTTGGTGTTTGAGTTAAGGTTAGGGGTAGCTTTAGGGGTAGGTTTAGTGTTAGGGTTAGGTTTAGGTGTTTGGGTAAATATTAGGGTCAGGTATAGGGTTAGGTTTAGGGTTAGGGTTAGGTTTAGGGTGAAGTTGAAGTTAAGGGTGAGAGTTGAGCTGAGGGTTAGAGTTAGTGGTTAGGGTTAGGGTTAAGTTTAGGATGAAGTTTAGGGTTAAGGTTAGGTTTCGATTTAGGGTTAGGTTAAGTGTTAGGGTTAAGTCTTGTTAAGTTTAGGACTAGGTGAATGTTAGGGATAGGGTTAGGTTAAGGTTTGGGGTTAGGTTTTGATTTTAGGGTGAGGGTTATTGCTGGATTTCCATTGAAGCTGAGTGTGTAGGGTAAGTTTTAGCGTTAGGAATAGGGTTAGAGTTAGATTTGGGGTCAGGGTTAGAGTTAAGTTTCGGGTTAGGTTTATGGTTAGGTTTAGGGCTAGGGTCAGGGTTGGGGGAGATTTAGTGTTACGTTTAGTTTTAGGGTTAGTGTTAGGGTGAAGTTTATGTTAAGCATGAGGTTTAGGGTTGCGGTTAGGGTTCAGGTTCGGGTCAGGGTTAGGTTAGGTTCAGGTTGAGGTTTAGGGTTATGTTTAGTATTAGTGTTAATTTTGGTTAGGGTTAGGGTTTGAATGAAGTTAGGGTAGGTTTAGGGTTATGGTTAGTGTGAAATTTTGGTTAAGGGTGAGGGTTCGGCTTAGGGTAAGGGTTTGAGTTATATTTACTGATTAAGGTTATGTTAAGGGTTTAGATTAAGTTTAGGATAAGGATTTGGGTTAGAGTTAGGGTTAGGGGTTAGTGATTCAGTTAGGTTTAGGATAGGGTTGTACTTAGGGTCAAGTTTAGGGTTACGGTTAGATTTAGAGTTACGATTACAGTTAAGGTGAGGGTTTTGGGTTAGTGTTAGGATTAGGATTAGGGTTAGGGCTAGGGTTAGGGTTAGAGTTAGGGCTAGGGGTTAAGGTTAGGTTTAAGTTTATGATAGGCTTCAAGTTAGGTTAAGGTTAGGTTAGTGTTAGGGTCAGTGTTAGGATTAGGTTTAGGGCGAGGGTTAGGGTCAGAGATATACTAGGGGTTATGTTTAGGGTCACAAGTGGGCCAAGGTTAAGGTTAGAGTTAAAGTTAGGGTTAGCTTTAGGTTAGGGATAGGGTGAAGTTTAAGAGAGGTTGAGGGTTAGGGTTATGGCTAAGGTTTGGGTTTGTTTTTAGGTTAGTGTTAAGGTTGTGTTTAGGGTTAGAGCTAAGTTTCCGGGTTTTGTTGAGCTTTAGGGTTAGGGTTAGATTTTAGGTTAGACTTAGGTATAAGAGTTAGGGTTACGATTTGTGTTAGGCATTGTGGTTG
Organism: Loxodonta africana; assembly: GCF_030014295.1. NCBI lineage: Eukaryota > Metazoa > Chordata > Mammalia > Proboscidea > Elephantidae > Loxodonta > Loxodonta africana. The sequence goes on along the minus strand of NW_026974859.1, from coordinate 167,569 downwards.
GGGTGAGGGTTAGATTTAGGGTTAGGGTTGGGTAGGTTTAGGATTATGGTTATGGTAAGGTGTCAGAGGTTAGAGGTGTAGTTTAGGGTTAGGGTTTGAGTGAGGGTACAGGTTAGGCATTGTGGTTCCGGTCATGGTTAGGTTTAGTTTAGGGTTAGAGTTAGGGTTAGGGTTAGGGTTAGGGTTAGGGTTAGGGTTAGGGTTAGGGTTAGGGTTAGGGTAGGGTTAGGGTTAGGGTTAGGTTTCTAATTAGTTTTCGGGTTAGAGTTAGAGTTAGGGTTAATGTTTGGGTTAGGCTTTGGTCTTAGGGGTTAGGGTTTGTGTTAGGGTTAGTGTTATCGTTAGCGCTTAGGGGTTTCAGGTTAGTGTTCTGCTTAGGGCTAGGGTTAGCATTAGGGTTAGGGTTGAAGGATACTGTTAGGAGTTAGAGTGAGGGTTACGGTTAGTTTTACAGCTAAGGTGAGGGTTTAGGGTAAGTGTTATGATTAGGGTTAGAGTTAGAGTTAGGTTTCGATTCAGAGTTAGGGTTAGGTGTAGGATAAGTGTTAGCTTTATATCCAGGTTTATTATTAGAGTTAGTGTTCTATTTAGGGTCAAGATTAGAATTAGGGTTAGGATCAGGATTCTGTTTAGGTTTAGTTTCAGAGCTGTTGTAAGGGTTAAATTTAGGGTTAGAGAGGGACTAGCGTTATGGTTAGGGTTAGGTTTAAGGTAAGGGTTTGGGTTGGGTTTAGGTTGAAGGTTAGGGTTAGGGTTTGGATGAAGTTTAGGTTAGGGTTAAGGTTATTTTTATGGTTAGGGCTAGAGTTTGGGTTTGTGTTCAGGTTAGTGTTAAGGTTAGGTTTAGGGTTCGGTTAGGGTTAGGGCTTATGTTTAGGGTTAGCGTTAGGTTTAGGTTCAGGGTTAGTGTGAAGTTTAGGTTAAGGGCGAAAGTTAGAAATAGGTTTAGGAGTATAGATAGTGTTAGACGTTAAGTTTAGGGTGTTAGGGCTAGGTTTATGGTTAGGGTAGGGTTGAGTTTAGGGTTAATATTAGGATTAGGGTTAGATTAGGGTTACTGTTCGTATTAGGGTTAGGTTTAGGGATAAGTTTGGAAATAACATTATGTTTAGGGTTGGGGATACGGTGAAGGGTTAGGGAGAGGGTTAGGGTTAGGTTTACACTTAAGGTGAGGGTTATGGTAATTGTTATGGTTAGCGTTAGAGTTGGAGTTAGCCTTAGGTTTAGGGTGAAGTTTCCGTTAATAGTCAGGGTTAGGGCTAAGTTTAGATTAGGGTTAAGTTTGGTGTTAGAGGTCGGTATAGGTTTAGGTTTAGGGTTTGGGCAAGGTTAGGGTTAAGGCTAGGTTTACGGTAAATGGTAGGGCTAGGTTAGGGTTGTTAGGGTTAGGTTTAGAGTAAGAATTAGTGCTAGGAATTAGGGTTAGGGTTAGCGTCAGGTTTAGAGTTATTGTTAGGTTTAGGGTTAAGTTTAAGGCAGAGTTAAGGTTAGGGTTAAGTTTAGGGTTAGAGGAAGAGTCCGGTTTAGGTAAGTGTTAGGGCTAGGATGAAGGATAGCGTTAGGGTTAGGAAAAGGGTTAGGGGATCGTGTGAGTGTTAGTGTTAGGTTCACAATTAAGCTGATGTTTTACGGTGTTACGGTTAGGGGTAGGGTTAGGGTTAGGTTTAGGGTTAGGCCTAGATTTAGGGGATTGTTTACGGTTTGGTTTAGTTTTAGGTTTAGGGTTCGGCTTAGGTTTTGGGTAAAAATAGGTCAAGGAAGAGGGTTAGGATAAGGGTTAGGGTTTGGTGTTTGAGTTAAGGTTAGGGGTAGCTTTAGAGGTAGGTTTAGTGTTAGGGTTAGGTTTAGGTGTTTGGGTAAATATTAGGGTCAGGTATAGGGTTAGGTTTAGGGTTAGGGTTAGGTTTAGGGTGAAGTTGAAGTTAAGGGTGAGAGTTGAGCTGAGGGTTAGAGTTAGTGGTTAGGGTTAGGGTTAAGTTTAGGATGAAGTTTAGGGTTAAGGTTAGGTTTCGATTTAGGGTTAGGTTAAGTGTTAGGGTTAAGTCTTGTTAAGTTTAGGACTAGGTGAAGGTTAGGGATAGGGTTAGGTTAAGGTTTGGGGTTAGGTTTTGATTTTAGGGTGAGGGTTATTGCTGGGTTTCCATTGAAGCTGAGTGTGTAGGGTAAGTTTTAGCGTTGGGAATAGGGTTAGAGTTAGATTTGGGGTCAGGGTTAGAGTTAAGTTTCGGGTTAGGTTTATGGTTAGGTTTAGGGCTAGGGTCAGGGTTGGGGGAGATTTAGTGTTACGTTTAGTTTTAGGGTTAGTGTTAGGGTGAAGTTTATGTTAAGCATGAGGTTTAGGGTTGCGGTTAGGGTTCAGGTTCGGGTCAGGGTTAGGTTAGGTTTAGGTTGAGGTTTAGGGTTATGTTTAGTATTAGTGTTAATTTTGGTTAGGGTTAGGGTTTGAATGAAGTTAGGGTAGGTTTAGGGTTATGGTTAGTGTGAAATTTTGGTTAAGGTTGAGGGTTCGGCTTAGGGTAAGGGTTTGAGTTATATTTACTGATTAAGGTTATGTTAAGGGTTTAGATTAGGTTTAGGCTAAGGATTTGGGTTAGAGTTAGGGTTAGGGGTTAGTGATTCAGTTAGGTTTAGGATAGGGTTGTACTTAGGGTCAAGTTTAGGGTTACGGTTAGATTTAGCGTTACGATTACAGTTAAGGTGAGGGTTTTGGGTTAGTGTTAGGATTAGGATTAGGGTTAGGGCTAGGGTTAGGGTTAGATTTAGGTCTAGGGGTTAGGGTTAGGTTTAAGTTTATGATAGGCTTCAAGTTAGGTTAAGGTTAGGTTAGTGTTAGGGTCAGTGTTAGGATTAGGTTTAGGGCGAGGGTTAGGGTCAGAGATATACTAGGGGTTATGTTTAGGGTCACAAGTGGGCCAAGGTTAAGGTTAGGGTTAAAGTTAGGGTTAGCTTTAGGTTAGGGATAGGGTGAAGTTTAAGAGAGGTTGAGGGTTAGGGTTATGGCTAAGGTTTGGGTTTGTTTTTAGGTTAGTGTTAAGGTTGTGTTTAGGGTTAGAGCTAAGTTTCCGGGTTTTGTTTAGCTTTAGGGTTAGGGTTAGATTTTAGGTTAGACTTATGTATAACAGTTAGGGTTACGATTTGTGTTAGGCATTGTGGTTGGGGTGAGGGTTAGATTTAGGGTTAGGGTTGGGTAGGTTTAGGATTATGGTTATGGTAAGCTGTCAGAGGTTAGAGGTGTAGTTTAGGGTTAGGGTTTGAGTGAGGGTACAGGTTAGGCATTGTGGTTCCGGTCATGGTTAGGTTTAGTTTAGGGTTAGGGTTAGGGTTAGGGTTAGGGTTAGGGTTAGGGTTAGGGTTAGGGTTAGGGTTAGGGTTAGGGTTAGGGTTAGGGTTTGGGTTAGGGTTAGGGTTAGGGTTAGGTTTAGGTTTCTAATTAGTTTTCGTGTTAGAGTTAGAGTTAGGGTTAATGTTTGGGTTAGGCTTTGGTCTTAGGGGTTAGGGTTTGGGTTAGGGTTAGTGTTATCGTTAGGGCTTAGGGGTTTCAGGTTAGTGTTCTGCTTAGTTCTAGGGTTAGCATTAGGGTTAGGGTTGAAGGATACTGTTAGGAGGTAGTTTTACAGCTAAGGTGAGGGTTTAGGGTAAGTGTTATGATTAGGGTTAGAGTTAGAGTTAGGTTTAGATTCAGAGTTAGGGTTAGGTGTAGGATAAGAGTTAGCTTTATGTCCAGGTTTAGGATTAGAGTTAGTGTTCTATTTAGGGTCAAGGTTAGAATAAGGGTTAGGATCAGGATTATGTTAAGGTTTAGTTTCAGAGCTGTTGTAAGGGTTAAATTTAGGGTTAGAGAGGGACTAGCGTTATGGTTAGGGTTAGGTTTAAGGTAAGGGTTTGGGTTGGGTTTAGGTTGAAGGTTAGGGTTAGGGTTTGGATGAAGTTTAGGTTAGGGTTAAGGTTATTTTTATGGTTAGGCCTAGAGTTTGGGTTTGTGTTCAGGTTAGTGTTAAGGTTAGGTTTAGGGTTCGGTTAGGGTTAGGGCTTATGTTTAGGGTTAGCGTTAGGTTTAGGTTCAGGGTTAGTGTGAAGTTTAGGTTAAGGGCGAAAGTTAGAAATAGGTTTAGGAGTATAGATAGTGTTAGACGTTAAGTTTAGGGTGTTAGGGCTAGGTTTATGGTTAGGGTAGGGTTGAGTTTAGGGATAATATTAGGATTAGGGTTAGATTAGGGTTACTGTTCGTATTAGGGTTAGGTTTAGGGATAAGTTTGGAGATAACATTATGTTTAGGGTTGGGGATACGGTTAAGGGTTAGGGAGAGGGTTAGGGTTAGGTTTACACTTAAGGTGAGGGTTATGGTAATTGTTATGGTTAGCGTTAGAGTTGGAGTTAGCCTTAGGTTTAGGGTGAAGTTTCCGTTAATAGTCAGGGTTAGGGTTAAGGTTAAACTAGGGTTAAGTTTGGTGTTAGAGGTCGGTATAGGTTTAGGTTTAGGGTTTGGGCAAGGTTAGGGTTAAGGCTAGGTTTAAGGTAAATGGTAGGGCTAGGTTAGGGTTGTTAGGGTTAGGTTTAGAGTAAGAATTAGTGCTAGGAATTAGGGTTAGGGTTAGCGTCAGGTTTAGAGTTATTGTTAGGTTTAGGGTTAAGTTTAAGGCAGAGTTAAGGTTAGGGTTAATTTTAGGGTTAGAGGAAGAGTCAGGTTTAGGTAAGTGTTAGGGCTAGGATGAAGGATAGCGTTAGGGTTAGGAAAAGGGTTAGGGGATCGTGTGAGTGTTAGTGTTAGGTTCACAATTAAGCTGATGTTTTACGGTGTTACGGTTAGGGGTAGGGTTAGGGTTAGGTTTAGGGTTAGGCCTAGATTTAGGGGATTGTTTACGGTTTGGTTTAGTTTCAGGTTTAGGGTTCGGCTTAGGTTTTGGGTAAAAATAGGTCAAGGAAGAGGGTTAGGGTAAGGGTTAGGGTTTGGTGTTTGAGTTAAGGTTAGGGGTAGCTTTAGGGGTAGGTTTAGTGTTAGGGTTAGGTTTAGGTGTTTGGGTAAATATTAGGGTCAGGTATAGGGTTAGGTTTAAGGTTAGGGTTAGGTTGAGGGTGAAGTTGAAGTTAAGGGTGAGAGTTGAGCTGAGGGTTAGAGTTAGTGGTTAGGGTTAGGGTTAAGTTTAGGATGAAGTTTAGGGTTAAGGTTAGGTTTCGATTTAGGGTTAGGTTAAGTGTTAGGGTTAAGTGTTGTTAAGTTTAGGACTAGGTGAAGGTTAGGGATAGGGTTAGGTTAAGGTTTGGGGTTAGGTTTTGATTTTAGGGTGAGGGTTATTGCTGGGTTTCCATTGAAGCTGAGTGTGTAGGGTAAGTTTTAGCGTTAGGAATAGGGTTAGAGTTAGATTTGGGGTCAGGGTTAGAGTTAAGTTTCGGGTTAGGTTTATGGTTAGGTTTAGGGCTAGGGTCAGGGTTGGGGGAGGTTTAGTGTTACGTTTAGTTTTAGGGTTAGTGTTAGGGTGAAGTTTATGTTAAGCATGAGGTTTAGGGTTGCGGTTAGGGTTCAGGTTCGGGTCAGGGTTAGGTTAGGTTCAGGTTGAGGTTTAGGGTTATGTTTAGTATTAGTGTTAATTTTGGTTAGGGTTAGGGTTTGAATGAAGTTAGGGTAGGTTTAGGGTTATGGTTAGTGTGAAATTTTGGTTAAGGGTGAGGGTTCGGCTTAGGGTAAGGGTTTGAGTTATATTTACTGGTTAAGGTTATGTTAAGGGTTTTGATTAGGTTTAGGCTAAGGATTTGGGTTAGAGTTAGGGTTAGGGGTTAGTGTTTCAGTTAGGTTTAGGATAGGGTTGTACTTAGGGTCAAGTTTAGGGTTACGGTTAGATTTAGAGTTACGATTACAGTTAAGGTGAGGGTTTTGGGTAAGTGTTAGCATTAGGGTTAGGGTTAGGGTTAGGGTTAGGGTTAGAGTTAGGGTTAGAGGTTAGGGTTAGGTTTAAGTTTATGATAGGCTTAAAGTTAGGTTAAGGTTAGGTTAGTGTTAGGGTCAGTGTTAGGATTAGGATTAGGTTTCGGGCGAGGGTTAGGGTCAGAGATATACTAAGGGTTATGTTTAGGGTCACAAGTGGGCCAAGGTTAAGGTTAGGGTTAAAGTTAGGGTTAGCTTTAGGTTAGGGATAGGGTGAAGTTTAAGAGAGGTTGAGGGTTAGGGTTATGGCTAAGGTTTGGGTTTGTTTTTAGGTTAGTGTTAAGGTTGTGTTTAGGGTTAGAGCTAAGTTTCCGGGTTTTGTTTAGCTTTAGGGTTAGGGTTAGATTTTAGGTTAGACTTAGGTATAAGAGTTAGGGTTACGATTTGTGTTAGGCATTGTGGTTGGGGTGAGGGTTAGATTTAGGGTTAGGGTTGGGTAGGTTTAGGATTATGGTTATGGTAAGGTGTCAGAGGTTAGAGGTGTAGTTTAGGGTTAGGGTTTGAGTGAGGGTACAGGTTAGGCATTGTGGTTCCGGTCATGGTTAGGTTTAGTTTAGGGTTAGAGTTAGGGTTAGGGTTAGGGTTAGGGTTAGCGTTAGGGTAGGGTTAGGGTTAGGGTTAGGTTTCTAATTAGTTTTCGGGTTAAAGTTAGAGTTAGGGTTAATGTTTGGGTTAGGCTTTGGTCTTAGGGGTTAGGGTTTGGGTTAGGGTTAGTGTTATCGTTAGGGCTTAGGGGTTTCAGGTTAGTGTTCTGCTTAGGGCTAGGGTTAGCATTAGGGTTAGGGTTGAAGGATACTGTTAGGAGTTAGAGTGAGGGTTACGGTTAGTTTTACAGCTAAGGTGAGGGTTTAGGGTAAGTGTTATGATTAGGGTTAGAGTTAGAGTTAGGTTTAGATTCAGAGTTAGGGTTAGGTGTAGGATAAGTGTTAGCTTTATATCCAGGTTTAGGATTAGAGTTAGTGTTCTATTTAGGGTCAAGGTTGGAATTAGGGTTAGGATCAGGATTATGATTAGGTTTAGTTTCAGAGCTGTTGTAAGGGTTAAATTTAGGGTTAGAGACGGACTAGCGTTATGGTTAGGGTTAGGTTTAAGGTAAGGGTTTGGGTTGGGTTTAGGTTGAAGGTTAGGGTTAGGGTTTGGATGAAGTTTAGGTTAGGGTTAAGGTTATTTTTATGGTTAGGGCTAGAGTTTGGGTTTGTGTTCAGGTTAGTGTTAAGGTTAGGTTTAGGGTTCGGTTAGGGTTAGGGCTTATGTTTAGGGTTAGCGTTAGGTTTAGGTTCAGGGTTAGTGTGAAGTTTAGGTTAAGGGCGAAAGTTAGAAATAGGTTTAGGAGTATAGATAGTGTTAGACGTTAAGTTTAGGGTGTTAGGGTTAGGTTTATGGTAGGGTAGGGTTGAGTTTAGGGTTAATATTAGGATTAGGGTTAGATTAGGGTTACTGTTCGTATTAGGGTTAGGTTTAGGGATAAGTTTGGAGATAACATTATGTTTAGGGTTGGGGATACGGTTAAGGGTTAGGGAGAGGGTTAGGGTTAGGTTTCCACTTAAGGTGAGGGTTATGGTAATTGTTATGGTTAGCGTTAGAGTTGGAGTTAGCCTTAGGTTTAGGGTGAAGTTTCCGTTAATAGTCAGGGTTAGGGTTAAGGTTAGATTAGGGTTAAGGTTGGTGTTAGAGGTCGGTATAGGTTTAGGTTTAGGGTTTGGGCAAGGTTAGGGTTAAGGCTAGGTTACAGTAAATGCTAGGGCTAGGTTAGGGTTGTTAGGGTTAGGTTTAGAGTAAGAATTAGTGCTAGGATTTAGGGTTAGGGTTAGCGTCAGGTTTAGAGTTATTGTTGGGTTTAGGGTTAAGTTTAAGGCAGAGTTAAGGTTAGGGTTAATTTTAGGGTTAGAGGAAGAGTCAGGTTTAGGTAAGTGTTAGGGCTAGGATGAAGGATAGCGTTAGGGTTAGGAAAAGGGTTAGGGGATCGTGTGAGTGTTAGTGTTAGGTTCACAATTAAGCTGATGTTTTACGGTGTTACGGTTAGGGGTAGGGTTAGGGTTAGGTTTAGGGTTAGGCCTAGATTTAGGGGATTGTTTACGGTTTGGTTTAGTTTTAGGTTTAGGGTTCGGCTTAGGTTTTGGGTAAACATAGGTCAAGGAAGAGGGTTAGGGTAAGGGTTAGGGTTTGGTGTTTGAGTTAAGGTTAGGGGTAGCTTTAGGGTTAGGTTTTGGTTTAGGGTTAGGTTTAGGGTGAAGTTGAAGTTAAGGGTGAGAGTTGAGCTGAGGGTTAGAGTTAGTGGTTAGGGTTAGGGTTAAGTTTAGGATGAAGTTTAGGGTTAAGGTTAGGTTTCGATTTAGGGTTAGGTTAAGTGTTAGGGTTAAGTGTTGTTAAGTTTAGGACTAGGTGAAGGTTAGGGATAGGGTTAGGTTAAGGTTTGGGGTTAGGTTTTGATTTTAGGGTGATGGTTATTGCTGGGTTTCCATTGAAGCTGAGTGTGTAGGGTAAGTTTTAGCGTTAGGAATAGGGTTAGAGTTAGATTTGGGGTCAGGGTTAGAGTTAAGTTTCGGGTTAGGTTTATGGTTAGGTTTAGGGCTAGGGTCAGGGTTGGGGGAGATTTAGTGTTACGTTTAGTTTTAGGGTTAGTGTTAGGGTGAAGTTTATGTTAAGCATGAGGTTTAGGGTTGCGGTTAGGGTTCAGGTTCGGGTCAGGGTTAGGTTAGGTTCAGGTTGAGGTTTAGGGTTATGTTTAGTATTAGTGTTAATTTTGGTTAGGGTTAGGGTTTGAATGAAGTTAGGGTAGGTTTAGGGTTATGGTTAGTGTGAAATTTTGGTTAAGGGTGAGGTTTCGGCTTAGGGTAAGGGTTTGAGTTATATTTACTGGTTAAGGTTATGTTAAGGGTTTTGATTAGGTTTAGGCTAAGGATTTGGGCTAGAGTTAGGGTTAGGGGTTAGTGTTTCAGTTAGGTTTAGGATAGGGTTGTACTTAGGGTCAAGTTTAGGGTTACGGTTAGATTTAGAGTTACGATTACAGTTAAGGTGAGGGTTTTGGGTAAGTGTTAGGATTAGGGTTAGGGTTAGGGCTAGGGTTAGGGTTAGAGTTAGGGTTAGGGGTTAGGGTTAGGTTTAAGTTTATGATAGGCTTCAAGTTAGGTTAAGGTTAGGTTAGTGTTAGGGTCAGTGTTAGGATTAGGATTAGGTTTAGGGCGAGGGTTAGGGTCAGAGATATACTAAGGGTTATGTTTAGGGTCACAAGTGGGCCAAGGTTAAGGTTAGGGTTAAAGTTAGGGTTCGCTTTAGGTTAGGGATAGGGTGAAGTTTAAGATAGGTTGAGGGTTAGGGTTATGGCTAAGGTTTGGGTTTGTTTTTGGGTTAGTGTTAAGGTTGTGTTTAGGGTTAGAGCTAAGTTTCCGGGTTTTGTTTAGCTTTAGGGTTAGGGTTAGATTTTAGGTTAGACTTAGGTATAAGAGTTAGGGTTACGATTTGTGTTAGGCATTGTGGTTGGGGTGAGGGTTAGATTTAGGGTTAGGGTTGGGTAGGTTTAGGATTATGGTTATGGTAAGGTGTCAGAGGTTAGAGGTGTAATTTAGGGTTAGGGTTTGAGTGAGGGTACAGGTTAGGCATTGTGGTTCCGGTCATGGTTAGGTTTAGTTTAGGGTTAGGGTTAGGATTAGGGTTAGGGTTAGGGTTAGGGTTAGGGTTAGGGTTAGGGTAGGGTTAGGGTTAGGGTTAGGTTTCTAATTAGTTTTCGGGTTAGAGTTAGAGTTAGGGTTAATGTTTGGGTTAGGCTTTGGTCTTAGGGGTTAGGGTTTGGGTTAGGGTTAGTGTTATCGTTAGGGCTTAGGGGTTTCAGGTTAGTGTTCTGCTTAGGGCTAGGGTTAGCATTAGGGTTAGGGTGGAAGGATACTGTTAGGAGTTAGAGTGAGGGTTACGGTTAGTTTTACAGCTAAGGTGAGGGTTTAGGGTGTTGTTATGATTAGGGTTAGAGTTAGAGTTAGGTTTAGATTCAGAGTTAGGGTTAGGTGTAGGATAAGTGTTAGCTTTATATCCAGGTTTAGGATTAGAGTTAGTGTTCTATTTAGGGTCAAGTTTAGAATTAGGGTTAGGATCAGGATTCTGTTTAGGTTTAGTTTCAGAGCTGTTGTAAGGGTTAAATTTAGGTTTAGAGAGGGACTAGCGTTATGGTTAGGGTTAGGTTTAAGGTAAGGGTTTGGGTTGGGTTTAGGTTGAAGGTTAGGGTTAGGGTTTGGATGAAGTTTAGGTTAGGGTTAAGGTTATTTTTATGGTTAGGGCTAGAGTTTGGGTTTGTGTTCAGGTTAGTGTTAAGGTTAGGTTTAGGGTTCGGTTAGGGTTAGGGCTTATGTTTAGGGTTAGCGTTAGGTTTAGGTTCAGGGTTAGTGTGAAGTTTAGGTTAAGGGCGAAAGTTAGAAATAGGTTTAGGAGTATAGATAGTGTTAGACGTTAAGTTTAGGGTGTTAGGGCTAGGTTTATGGTTAGGGTAGGGTTGAGTTTAGGGTTAATATTAGGATTAGGGTTAGATTAGGGTTACTGTTCGTATTAGGGTTAGGTTTAGGGATAAGTTTGGAAATAACATTATGTTTAGGGTTGGGGATACGGTTAAGGGTTAGGGAGAGGGTTAGGGTTAGGTTTACACTTAAGGTGAGGGTTATGGTAATTGTTATGGTTAGCGTTAGAGTTGGAGTTAGCCTTAGGTTTAGGGTGAAGTTTCCGTTAATAGTCAGGGTTAGGGCTAAGTTTAGATTAGGGTTAAGTTTGGTGTTAGAGGTCGGTATAGGTTTAGGTTTAGGGTTTGGGCAAGGTTAGGGTTAAGGCTAGGTTTACGGTAAATGGTAGGGCTAGGTTAGGGTTGTTAGGGTTAGGTTTAGAGTAAGAATTAGTGCTAGGAATTAGGGTTAGGGTTAGCGTCAGGTTTAGAGTTATTGTTAGGTTTAGGGTTAAGTTTAAGGCAGAGTTAAGGTTAGGGTTAAGTTTAGGGTTAGAGGAAGAGTCCGGTTTAGGTAAGTGTTAGGGCTAGGATGAAGGATAGCGTTAGGGTTAGGAAAAGGGTTAGGGGATCGTGTGAGTGTTAGTGTTAGGTTCACAATTAAGCTGATGTTTTACGGTGTTACGGTTAGGGGTAGGGTTAGGGTTAGGTTTAGGGTTAGGCCTAGATTTAGGGGATTGTTTACGGTTTGGTTTAGTTTTAGGTTTAGGGTTCGGCTTAGGTTTTGGGTAAACATAGGTCAAGGAAGAGGGTTAGGGTAAGGGTTAGGGTTTGGTGTTTGAGTTAAGGTTAGGGGTAGCTTTAGGGGTAGGTTTAGTGTTAGGGTTAGGTTTAGGTGTTTGGGTAAATATTAGGGTCAGGTATAGGGTTAGGTTTAGGGTTAGGGTTAGGTTTAGGGTGAAGTTGAAGTTAAGGGTGAGAGTTGAGCTGAGGGTTAGAGTTAGTGGTTAGGGTTAAGTTTAGGATGAAGTTTAGGGTTAAGGTTAGGTTTCGATTTAGGGTTAGGTTAAGTGTTAGGGTTAAGTCTTGTTAAGTTTAGGACTAGGTGAAGGTTAGGGATAGGGTTAGGTTAAGGTTTGGGGTTAGGTTTTGATTTTAGGGTGAGGGTTATTGCTGGGTTTCCATTGAAGCTGAGTGTGTAGGGTAAGTTTTAGCGTTAGGAATAGGGTTAGAGTTAGATTTGGGGTCAGGGTTAGAGTTAAGTTTCGGGTTAGGTTTATGGTTAGGTTTAGGGCTAGGGTCAGGGTTGGGGGAGATTTAGTGTTACGTTTAGTTTTAGGGTTAGTGTTAGGGTGAAGTTTATGTTAAGCATGAGGTTTAGGGTTGCGGTTAGGGTTCAGGTTCGGGTCAGGGTTAGGTTAGGTTCAGGTTGAGGTTTAGGGTTATGTTTAGTATTAGTGTTAATTTTGGTTAGGGTTAGGGTTTGAATGAAGTTAGGGTAGGTTTAGGGTTATGGTTAGTGTGAAATTTTGGTTAAGGGTGAGGTTTCGGCTTAGGGTAAGGGTTTGAGTTATATTTACTGGTTAAGGTTATGTTAAGGGTTTTGATTAGGTTTAGGCTAAGGATTTGGGCTAGAGTTAGGGTTAGGGGTTAGTGTTTCAGTTAGGTTTAGGATAGGGTTGTACTTAGGGTCAAGTTTAGGGTTACGGTTAGATTTAGAGTTACGATTACAGTTAAGGTGAGGGTTTTGGGTAAGTGTTAGGATTAGGGTTAGGGTTAGGGCTAGGGTTAGGGTTAGAGTTAGGGTTAGGGGTTAGGGTTAGGTTTAAGTTTATGATAGGCTTCAAGTTAGGTTAAGGTTAGGTTAGTGTTAGGGTCAGTGTTAGGATTAGGATTAGGTTTAGGGCGAGGGTTAGGGTCAGAGATATACTAAGGGTTATGTTTAGGGTCACAAGTGGGCCAAGGTTAAGGTTAGGGTTAAAGTTAGGGTTCGCTTTAGGTTAGGGATAGGGTGAAGTTTAAGATAGGTTGAGGGTTAGGGTTATGGCTAAGGTTTGGGTTTGTTTTTAGGTTAGTGTTAAGGTTGTGTTTAGGGTTAGAGCTAAGTTTCCGGGTTTTGTTTAGCTTTAGGGTTAGGGTTAGATTTTAGGTTAGACTTAGGTATAAGAGTTAGGGTTACGATTTGTGTTAGGCATTGTGGTTGGGGTGAGGGTTAGATTTAGGGTTAGGGTTGGGTAGGTTTAGGATTATGGTTATGGTAAGGTGTCAGAGGTTAGAGGTGTAATTTAGGGTTAGGGTTTGAGTGAGGGTACAGGTTAGGCATTGTGGTTCCGGTCATGGTTAGGTTTAGTTTAGGGTTAGGGTTAGGATTAGGGTTAGGGTTAGGGTTAGGGTTAGGGTTAGGGTTAGGGTAGGGTTAGGGTTAGGGTTAGGTTTCTAATTAGTTTTCGGGTTAGAGTTAGAGTTAGGGTTAATGTTTGGGTTAGGCTTTGGTCTTAGGGGTTAGGGTTTGGGTTAGGGTTAGTGTTATCGTTAGGGCTTAGGGGTTTCAGGTTAGTGTTCTGCTTAGGGCTAGGGTTAGCATTAGGGTTAGGGTGGAAGGATACTGTTAGGAGTTAGAGTGAGGGTTACGGTTAGTTTTACAGCTAAGGTGAGGGTTTAGGGTGTTGTTATGATTAGGGTTAGAGTTAGAGTTAGGTTTAGATTCAGAGTTAGGGTTAGGTGTAGGATAAGTGTTAGCTTTATATCCAGGTTTAGGATTAGAGTTAGTGTTCTATTTAGGGTCAAGTTTAGAATTAGGGTTAGGATCAGGATTCTGTTTAGGTTTAGTTTCAGAGCTGTTGTAAGGGTTAAATTTAGGTTTAGAGAGGGACTAGCGTTATGGTTAGGGTTAGGTTTAAGGTAAGGGTTTGGGTTGGGTTTAGGTTGAAGGTTAGGGTTAGGGTTTGGATGAAGTTTAGGTTAGGGTTAAGGTTATTTTTATGGTTAGGGCTAGAGTTTGGGTTTGTGTTCAGGTTAGTGTTAAGGTTAGGTTTAGGGTTCGGTTAGGGTTAGGGCTTATGTTTAGGGTTAGCGTTAGGTTTAGGTTCAGGGTTAGTGTGAAGTTTAGGTTAAGGGCGAAAGTTAGAAATAGGTTTAGGAGTATAGATAGTGTTAGACGTTAAGTTTAGGGTGTTAGGGCTAGGTTTATGGTTAGGGTAGGGTTGAGTTTAGGGTTAATATTAGGATTAGGGTTAGATTAGGGTTACTGTTCGTATTAGGGTTAGGTTTAGGGATAAGTTTGGAAATAACATTATGTTTAGGGTTGGGGATACGGTTAAGGGTTAGGGAGAGGGTTAGGGTTAGGTTTACACTTAAGGTGAGGGTTATGGTAATTGTTATGGTTAGCGTTAGAGTTGGAGTTAGCCTTAGGTTTAGGGTGAAGTTTCCGTTAATAGTCAGGGTTAGGGCTAAGTTTAGATTAGGGTTAAGTTTGGTGTTAGAGGTCGGTATAGGTTTAGGTTTAGGGTTTGGGCAAGGTTAGGGTTAAGGCTAGGTTTACGGTAAATGGTAGGGCTAGGTTAGGGTTGTTAGGGTTAGGTTTAGAGTAAGAATTAGTGCTAGGAATTAGGGTTAGGGTTAGCGTCAGGTTTAGAGTTATTGTTAGGTTTAGGGTTAAGTTTAAGGCAGAGTTAAGGTTAGGGTTAAGTTTAGGGTTAGAGGAAGAGTCCGGTTTAGGTAAGTGTTAGGGCTAGGATGAAGGATAGCGTTAGGGTTAGGAAAAGGGTTAGGGGATCGTGTGAGTGTTAGTGTTAGGTTCACAATTAAGCTGATGTTTTACGGTGTTACGGTTAGGGGTAGGGTTAGGGTTAGGTTTAGGGTTAGGCCTAGATTTAGGGGATTGTTTACGGTTTGGTTTAGTTTTAGGTTTAGGGTTCGGCTTAGGTTTTGGGTAAACATAGGTCAAGGAAGAGGGTTAGGGTAAGGGTTAGGGTTTGGTGTTTGAGTTAAGGTTAGGGGTAGCTTTAGGGGTAGGTTTAGTGTTAGGGTTAGGTTTAGGTGTTTGGGTAAATATTAGGGTCAGGTATAGGGTTAGGTTTAGGGTTAGGGTTAGGTTTAGGGTGAAGTTGAAGTTAAGGGTGAGAGTTGAGCTGAGGGTTAGAGTTAGTGGTTAGGGTTAAGTTTAGGATGAAGTTTAGGGTTAAGGTTAGGTTTCGATTTAGGGTTAGGTTAAGTGTTAGGGTTAAGTCTTGTTAAGTTTAGGACTAGGTGAAGGTTAGGGATAGGGTTAGGTTAAGGTTTGGGGTTAGGTTTTGATTTTAGGGTGAGGGTTATTGCTGGGTTTCCATTGAAGCTGAGTGTGTAGGGTAAGTTTTAGCGTTAGGAATAGGGTTAGAGTTAGATTTGGGGTCAGGGTTAGAGTTAAGTTTCGGGTTAGGTTTATGGTTAGGTTTAGGGCTAGGGTCAGGGTTGGGGGAGATTTAGTGTTACGTTTAGTTTTAGGGTTAGTGTTAGGGTGAAGTTTATGTTAAGCATGAGGTTTAGGGTTGCGGTTAGGGTTCAGGTTCGGGTCAGGGTTAGGTTAGGTTCAGGTTGAGGTTTAGGGTTATGTTTAGTATTAGTGTTAATTTTGGTTAGGGTTAGGGTTTGAATGAAGTTAGGGTAGGTTTAGGGTTATGGTTAGTGTGAAATTTTGGTTAAGGGTGAGGTTTCGGCTTAGGGTAAGGGTTTGAGTTATATTTACTGGTTAAGGTTATGTTAAGGGTTTTGATTAGGTTTAGGCTAAGGATTTGGGCTAGAGTTAGGGTTAGGGGTTAGTGTTTCAGTTAGGTTTAGGATAGGGTTGTACTTAGGGTCAAGTTTAGGGTTACGGTTAGATTTAGAGTTACGATTACAGTTAAGGTGAGGGTTTTGGGTAAGTGTTAGGATTAGGGTTAGGGTTAGGGCTAGGGTTAGGGTTAGAGTTAGGGTTAGGGGTTAGGGTTAGGTTTAAGTTTATGATAGGCTTCAAGTTAGGTTAAGGTTAGGTTAGTGTTAGGGTCAGTGTTAGGATTAGGATTAGGTTTAGGGCGAGGGTTAGGGTCAGAGATATACTAAGGGTTATGTTTAGGGTCACAAGTGGGCCAAGGTTAAGGTTAGGGTTAAAGTTAGGGTTAGCTTTAGGTTAGGGATAGGGTGAAGTTTAAGATAGGTTGAGGGTTAGGGTTATGGCTAAGGTTTGGGTTTGTTTTTAGGTTAGTGTTAAGGTTGTGTTTAGGGTTAGAGCTACGTTTCCGGGTTTTGTTTAGCTTTAGGGTTAGGGTTAGATTTTAGGTTAGACTTAGGTATAAGAGTTAGGGTTACGATTTGTGTTAGGCATTGTGGTTGGGGTGAGGGTTAGATTTAGGGTTAGGGTTGGGTAGGTTTAGGATTATGGTTATGGTAAGGTGTCAGAGGTTAGAGGTGTAATTTAGGGTTAGGGTTTGAGTGAGGGTACAGGTTAGGCATTGTGGTTCCGGTCATGGTTAGGTTTAGTTTAGGGTTAGGGTTAGGATTAGGGTTAGGGTTAGGGTTAGGGTTAGGGTTAGGGTAGGGTTAGGGTTAGGGTTAGGTTTCTAATTAGTTTTCGGGTTAGAGTTAGAGTTAGGGTTAATGTTTGGGTTAGGCTTTGGTCTTAGGGGTTAGGGTTTGGGTTAGGGTTAGTGTTATCGTTAGGGCTTAGGGGTTTCAGGTTAGTGTTCTGCTTAGGGCTAGGGTTAGCATTAGGGTTAGGGTGGAAGGATACTGTTAGGAGTTAGAGTGAGGGTTACGGTTAGTTTTACAGCTAAGGTGAGGGTTTAGGGTGTTGTTATGATTAGGGTTAGAGTTAGAGTTAGGTTTAGATTCAGAGTTAGGGTTAGGTGTAGGATAAGTGTTAGCTTTATATCCAGGTTTAGGATTAGAGTTAGTGTTCTATTTAGGGTCAAGTTTAGAATTAGGGTTAGGATCAGGATTCTGTTTAGGTTTAGTTTCAGAGCTGTTGTAAGGGTTAAATTTAGGTTTAGAGAGGGACTAGCGTTATGGTTAGGGTTAGGTTTAAGGTAAGGGTTTGGGTTGGGTTTAGGTTGAAGGTTAGGGTTAGGGTTTGGATGAAGTTTAGGTTAGGGTTAAGGTTATTTTTATGGTTAGGGCTAGAGTTTGGGTTTGTGTTCAGGTTAGTGTTAAGGTTAGGTTTAGGGTTCGGTTAGGGTTAGGGCTTATGTTTAGGGTTAGCGTTAGGTTTAGGTTCAGGGTTAGTGTGAAGTTTAGGTTAAGGGCGAAAGTTAGAAATAGGTTTAGGAGTATAGATAGTGTTAGACGTTAAGTTTAGGGTGTTAGGGCTAGGTTTATGGTTAGGGTAGGGTTGAGTTTAGGGTTAATATTAGGATTAGGGTTAGATTAGGGTTACTGTTCGTATTAGGGTTAGGTTTAGGGATAAGTTTGGAAATAACATTATGTTTAGGGTTGGGGATACGGTTAAGGGTTAGGGAGAGGGTTAGGGTTAGGTTTACACTTAAGGTGAGGGTTATGGTAATTGTTATGGTTAGCGTTAGAGTTGGAGTTAGCCTTAGGTTTAGGGTGAAGTTTCCGTTAATAGTCAGGGTTAGGGCTAAGTTTAGATTAGGGTTAAGTTTGGTGTTAGAGGTCGGTATAGGTTTAGGTTTAGGGTTTGGGCAAGGTTAGGGTTAAGGCTAGGTTTACGGTAAATGGTAGGGCTAGGTTAGGGTTGTTAGGGTTAGGTTTAGAGTAAGAATTAGTGCTAGGAATTAGGCTTAGGGTTAGCGTCAGGTTTAGAGTTATTGTTAGGTTTAGGGTTAAGTTTAAGGCAGAGTTAAGGTTAGGGTTAAGTTTAGGGTTAGAGGAAGAGTCCGGTTTAGGTAAGTGTTAGGGCTAGGATGAAGGATAGCGTTAGGGTTAGGAAAAGGGTTAGGGGATCGTGTGAGTGTTAGTGTTAGGTTCACAATTAAGCTGATGTTTTACGGTGTTACGGTTAGGGGTAGGGTTAGGGTTAGGTTTAGGGTTAGGCCTAGATTTAGGGGATTGTTTACGGTTTGGTTTAGTTTTAGGTTTAGGGTTCGGCTTAGGTTTTGGGTAAACATAGGTCAAGGAAGAGGGTTAGGGTAAGGGTTAGGGTTTGGTGTTTGAGTTAA
Organism: Loxodonta africana; assembly: GCF_030014295.1. Lineage (NCBI taxonomy): Eukaryota > Metazoa > Chordata > Mammalia > Proboscidea > Elephantidae > Loxodonta > Loxodonta africana. The sequence continues at coordinate 150,102 of NW_026974859.1, read as the reverse complement.
GGTTAGGGGTAGCTTTAGGGGTAGGTTTAGTGTTAGGGTTAGGTTTAGGTGTTTGGGTAAATATTAGGGTCAGGTATAGGGTTAGGTTTAGGGTTAGGGTTAGGTTTAGGGTGAAGTTGAAGTTAAGGGTGAGAGTTGAGCTGAGGGTTAGAGTTAGTGGTTAGGGTTAAGTTTAGGATGAAGTTTGGGGTTAAGGTTAGGTTTCGATTTAGGGTTAGGTTAAGTGTTAGGGTTAAGTCTTGTTAAGTTTAGGACTAGGTGAAGGTTAGGGATAGGGTTAGGTTAAGGTTTGGGGTTAGGTTTTGATTTTAGGGTGAGGGTTATTGCTGGATTTCCATTAAAGCTGAGTGTGTAGGGTAAGTTTTAGCGTTAGGAATAGGGTTAGAGTTAGATTTGGGGTCAGGGTTAGAGTTAAGTTTCGGGTTAGGTTTATGGTTAGGTTTAGGGCTAGGGTCAGGGTTGGGGGAGATTTAGTGTTACGTTTAGTTTTAGGGTTAGTGTTAGGGTGAAGTTTATGTTAAGCATGAGGTTTAGGGTTGCGGTTAGGGTTCAGGTTCGGGTCAGGGTTAGGTTAGGTTCAGGTTGAGGTTTAGGGTTATGTTTAGTATTAGTGTTAATTTTGGTTAGGGTTAGGGTTTGAATGAAGTTAGGGTAGGTTTAGGGTTATGGTTAGTGTGAAATTTTGGTTAAGGGTGAGGTTTCGGCTTAGGGTAAGGGTTTGAGTTATATTTACTGGTTAAGGTTATGTTAAGGGTTTTGATTAGGTTTAGGCTAAGGATTTGGGCTAGAGTTAGGGTTAGGGGTTAGTGTTTCAGTTAGGTTTAGGATAGGGTTGTACTTAGGGTCAAGTTTAGGGTTACGGTTAGATTTAGAGTTACGATTACAGTTAAGGTGAGGGTTTTGGGTAAGTGTTAGGATTAGGGTTAGGGTTAGGGCTAGGGTTAGGGTTAGAGTTAGGGCTAGGGGTTAGGGTTAGGTTTAAGTTTATGATAGGCTTCAAGTTAGGTTAAGGTTAGGTTAGTGTTAGGGTCAGTGTTAGGATTAGGATTAGGTTTAGGGCGAGGGTTAGGGTCAGAGATATACTAAGGGTTATGTTTAGGGTCACAAGTGGGCCAAGGTTAAGGTTAGGGTTAAAGTTAGGGTTAGCTTTAGGTTAGGGATAGGGTGAAGTTTAAGAGAGGTTGAGGGTTAGGGTTATGGCTAAGGTTTGGGTTTGTTTTTAGGTTAGTGTTAAGGTTGTGTTTAGGGTTAGAGCTAAGTTTCCGGGTTTTGTTTAGCTTTAGGGTTAGGGTTAGATTTTAGGTTAGACTTAGGTATAAGAGTTAGGGTTACGATTTGTGTTAGGCATTGTGGTTGGGGTGAGGGTTAGATTTAGGGTTAGGGTTGGGTAGGTTTAGGATTATGGTTATGGTAAGGTGTCAGAGGTTAGAGGTGTAATTTAGGGTTAGGGTTTGAGTGAGGGTACAGGTTAGGCATTGTGGTTCCGGTCATGGTTAGGTTTAGTTTAGGGTTAGGGTTAGGATTAGGGTTAGGGTTAGGGTTAGGGTTAGGGTTAGGGTTAGGGTAGGGTTAGGGTTAGGGTTAGGTTTCTAATTAGTTTTCGGGTTAGAGTTAGAGTTAGGGTTAATGTTTGGGTTAGGCTTTGGTCTTAGGGGTTAGGGTTTGGGTTAGGGTTAGTGTTATCGTTAGGGCTTAGGGGTTTCAGGTTAGTGTTCTGCTTAGGGCTAGGGTTAGCATTAGGGTTAGGGTGGAAGGATACTGTTAGGAGTTAGAGTGAGGGTTACGGTTAGTTTTACAGCTAAGGTGAGGGTTTAGGGTGTTGTTATGATTAGGGTTAGAGTTAGAGTTAGGTTTAGATTCAGAGTTAGGGTTAGGTGTAGGATAAGTGTTAGCTTTATATCCAGGTTTAGGATTAGAGTTAGTGTTCTATTTAGGGTCAAGTTTAGAATTAGGGTTAGGATCAGGATTCTGTTTAGGTTTAGTTTCAGAGCTGTTGTAAGGGTTAAATTTAGGTTTAGAGAGGGACTAGCGTTATGGTTAGGGTTAGGTTTAAGGTAAGGGTTTGGGTTGGGTTTAGGTTGAAGGTTAGGGTTAGGGTTTGGATGAAGTTTAGGTTAGGGTTAAGGTTATTTTTATGGTTAGGGCTAGAGTTTGGGTTTGTGTTCAGGTTAGTGTTAAGGTTAGGTTTAGGGTTCGGTTAGGGTTAGGGCTTATGTTTAGGGTTAGCGTTAGGTTTAGGTTCAGGGTTAGTGTGAAGTTTAGGTTAAGGGCGAAAGTTAGAAATAGGTTTAGGAGTATAGATAGTGTTAGACGTTAAGTTTAGGGTGTTAGGGCTAGGTTTATGGTTAGGGTAGGGTTGAGTTTAGGGTTAATATTAGGATTAGGGTTAGATTAGGGTTACTGTTCGTATTAGAGTTAGGTTTAGGGATAAGTTTGGAAATAACATTATGTTTAGGGTTGGGGATACGGTTAAGGGTTAGGGAGAGGGTTAGGGTTAGGTTTACACTTAAGGTGAGGGTTATGGTAATTGTTATGGTTAGCGTTAGAGTTGGAGTTAGCCTTAGGTTTAGGGTGAAGTTTCCGTTAATAGTCAGGGTTAGGGCTAAGTTTAGATTAGGGTTAAGTTTGGTGTTAGAGGTCGGTATAGGTTTAGGTTTAGGGTTTGGGCAAGGTTAGGGTTAAGGCTAGGTTTACGGTAAATGGTAGGGCTAGGTTAGGGTTGTTAGGGTTAGGTTTAGAGTAAGAATTAGTGCTAGGAATTAGGGTTAGGGTTAGCGTCAGGTTTAGAGTTATTGTTAGGTTTAGGGTTAAGTTTAAGGCAGAGTTAAGGTTAGGGTTAAGTTTAGGGTTAGAGGAAGAGTCCGGTTTAGGTAAGTGTTAGGGCTAGGATGAAGGATAGCGTTAGGGTTAGGAAAAGGGTTAGGGGATCGTGTGAGTGTTAGTGTTAGGTTCACAATTAAGCTGATGTTTTACGGTGTTACGGTTAGGGGTAGGGTTAGGGTTAGGTTTAGGGTTAGGCCTAGATTTAGGGGATTGTTTACGGTTTGGTTTAGTTTTAGGTTTAGGGTTCGGCTTAGGTTTTGGGTAAACATAGGTCAAGGAAGAGGGTTAGGGTAAGGGTTAGGGTTTGGTGTTTGAGTTAAGGTTAGGGGTAGCTTTAGGGGTAGGTTTAGTGTTAGGGTTAGGTTTAGGTGTTTGGGTAAATATTAGGGTCAGGTATAGGGTTAGGTTTAGGGTTAGGGTTAGGGTTAGGTTTAGGGTGAAGTTGAAGTTAAGGGTGAGAGTTGAGCTGAGGGTTAGAGTTAGTGGTTAGGGTTAAGTTTAGGATGAAGTTTAGGGTTAAGGTTAGGTTTCGATTTAGGGTTAGGTTAAGTGTTAGGGTTAAGTCTTGTTAAGTTTAGGACTAGGTGAAGGTTAGGGATAGGGTTAGGTTAAGGTTTGGGGTTAGGTTTTGATTTTAGGGTGAGGGTTATTGCTGGATTTCCATTGAAGCTGAGTGTGTAGGGTAAGTTTTAGCGTTAGGAATAGGGTTAGAGTTAGATTTGGGGTCAGGGTTAGAGTTAAGTTTCGGGTTAGGTTTATGGTTAGGTTTAGGGCTAGGGTCAGGGTTGGGGGAGATTTAGTGTTACGTTTAGTTTTAGGGTTAGTGTTAGGGTGAAGTTTATGTTAAGCATGAGGTTTAGGGTTGCGGTTAGGGTTCAGGTTCGGGTCAGGGTTAGGTTAGGTTCAGGTTGAGGTTTAGGGTTATGTTTAGTATTAGTGTTAATTTTGGTTAGGGTTAGGGTTTGAATGAAGTTAGGGTAGGTTTAGGGTTATGGTTAGTGTGAAATTTTGGTTAAGGGTGAGGGTTCGGCTTAGGGTAAGGGTTTCAGTTATATTTACTGATTAAGGTTATGTTAAGGGTTTAGATTAAGTTTAGGATAAGGATTTGGGTTAGAGTTAGGGTTAGGGGTTAGTGATTCAGTTAGGTTTAGGATAGGGTTGTACTTAGGGTCAAGTTTAGGGTTACGGTTAGATTTAGAGTTACGATTACAGTTAAGGTGAGGGTTTTGGGTTAGTGTTAGGATTAGGATTAGGGTTAGGGCTAGGGTTAGGGTTAGAGTTAGGGCTAGGGGTTAAGGTTAGGTTTAAGTTTATGATAGGCTTCAAGTTAGGTTAAGGTTAGGTTAGTGTTAGGGTCAGTGTTAGGATTAGGTTTAGGGCGAGGGTTAGGGTCAGAGATATACTAGGGGTTATGTTTAGGGTCACAAGTGGGCCAAGGTTAAGGTTAGAGTTAAAGTTAGGGTTAGCTTTAGGTTAGGGATAGGGTGAAGTTTAAGAGAGGTTGAGGGTTAGGGTTATGGCTAAGGTTTGGGTTTGTTTTTAGGTTAGTGTTAAGGTTGTGTTTAGGGTTAGAGCTAAGTTTCCGGGTTTTGTTGAGCTTTAGGGTTAGGGTTAGATTTTAGGTTAGACTTAGGTATAACAGTTAGGGTTACGATTTGTGTTAGGCATTGTGGTTGGGGTGAGGGTTAGATTTAGGGTTAGGGTTGGGTAGGTTTAGGATTATGGTTATGGTAAGGTGTCAGAGGTTAGAGGTGTAGTTTAGGGTTAGGGTTTGAGTGAGGGTACAGGTTAGGCATTGTGGTTCCGGTCATGGTTAGGTTTAGTTTAGGGTTAGGGTTAGGGTTAGGGTTAGGTTTCTAATTAGTTTTCGGGTTAGAGTTAGAGTTAGGGTTAATGTTTGGGTTAGGCTTTGGTCTTAGGGGTTAGGGTTTGGGTTAGGGTTAGTGTTATCGTTAGGGCTTAGGGGTTTCAGGTTAGTGTTCTGCTTAGGGCTAGGGTTAGCATTAGGGTTAGGGTTGAAGGATACTGTTAGGAGTTAGAGTGAGGGTTACGGTTAGTTTTACAGCTAAGGTGAGGGTTTAGGGTAAGTGTTATGATTAGGGTTAGAGTTAGAGTTAGGTTTAGATTCAGAGTTAGGGTTAGGTGTAGGATAAGAGTTAGCTTTATATCCAGGTTTAGGAGTAGAGTTAGTGTTCTATTTAGGGTCAAGGTTAGAATTAGGGTTAGGATCAGGATTATGATTAGGTTTAGTTTCAGAGCTGTTGTAAGGGTTAAATTTAGGGTTAGAGAGGGACTAGCGTTATGGTTAGGGTTAGGTTTAAGGTAAGGGTTTGGGTTGGGTTTAGGTTGAAGGTTAGGGTTAGGGTTTGGATGAAGTTTAGGTTAGGGTTAAGGTTATTTTTATGGTTAGGGCTAGAGTTTGGGTTTATGTTCAGGTTAGTGTTAAGGTTAGGTTTAGGGTTCGGTTAGGGTTAGGGCTTATGTTTAGGGTTAGCGTTAGGTTTAGGTTCAGGGTTAGTGTGAAGTTTAGGTTAAGGGCGAAAGTTAGAAATAGGTTTAGGAGTATAGATAGTGTTAGACGTTAAGTTTAGGGTGTTAGGGTTAGGTTTATGGTAGGGTAGGGTTGAGTTTAGGGTTAATATTAGGATTAGGGTTAGATTAGGGTTACTGTTCGTATTAGGGTTAGGTTTAGGGATAAGTTTGGAGATAACATTATGTTCAGGGTTGGGGATACGGTTAAGGGTTAGGGAGAGGGTTAGGGTTAGGTTTACACTTAAGGTGAGGGTTATGGTAATTGTTATGGTTAGCGTTAGAGTTGCAGTTAGCCTTAGGTTTAGGGTGAAGTTTCCGTTAATAGTCAGGGTTAGGGTTAAGGTTAGATTAGGGTTAAGGTTGGTGTTAGAGGTCGGTATAGGTTTAGGTTTAGGGTTTGGGCAAGGTTAGGGTTAAGGCTAGGTTACAGTAAATGCTAGGGCTAGGTTAGGGTTGTTAGGGTTAGGTTTAGAGTAAGAATTAGTGCTAGGAATTAGGGTTAGGGTTAGCGTCAGGTTTAGAGTTATTGTTAGGTTTAGGGTTAAGTTTAAGGCAGAGTTAAGGTTAGGGTTAAGTTTAGGGTTAGAGGAAGAGTCAGGTTTAGGTAAGTGTTAGGGCTAGGATGAAGGATAGCGTTAGGGTTAGGAAAAGGGTTAGGGGATCGTGTGAGTGTTAGTGTTAGGTTCACAATTAAGCTGATGTTTTACGGTGTTACGGTTAGGGGTAGGGTTAGGGTTAGGTTTAGGGTTAGGCCTAGATTTAGGGGATTGTTTACGGTTTGGTTTAGTTTTAGGTTTAGGGTTCGGCTTAGGTTTTGGGTAAACATAGGTCAAGGAAGAGGGTTAGGGTAAGGGTTAGGGTTTGGTGTTTGAGTTAAGGTTAGGGGTAGCTTTAGGGGTAGGTTTAGTGTTAGGGTTAGGTTTAGGTGTTTGGGTAAATATTAGGGTCAGGTATAGGGTTAGGTTTAGGGTTAGGGTTAGGTTTAGGGTGAAGTTGAAGTTAAGGGTGAGAGTTGAGCTGAGGGTTAGAGTTAGTGGTTAGGGTTAGGGTTAAGTTTAGGATGAAGTTTAGGGTTAAGGTTAGGTTTCGATTTAGGGTTAGGTTAAGTGTTAGGGTTAAGTCTTGTTAAGTTTAGGACTAGGTGAAGGTTAGGGATAGGGTTAGGTTAAGGTTTGGGGTTAGGTTTTGATTTTAGGGTGAGGGTTATTGCTGGATTTCCATTGAAGCTGAGTGTGTAGGGTAAGTTTTAGCGTTAGGAATAGGGTTAGAGTTAGATTTGGGGTCAGGGTTAGAGTTAAGTTTCGGGTTAGGTTTATGGTTAGGTTTAGGGCTAGGGTCAGGGTTGGGGGAGATTTAGTGTTACGTTTAGTTTTAGGGTTAGTGTTAGGGTGAAGTTTATGTTAAGCATGAGGTTTAGGGTTGCGGTTAGGGTTCAGGTTCGGGTCAGGGTTAGGTTAGGTTCAGGTTGAGGTTTAGGGTTATGTTTAGTATTAGTGTTAATTTTGGTTAGGGTTAGGGTTTGAATGAAGTTAGGGTAGGTTTAGGGTTATGGTTAGTGTGAAATTTTGGTTAAGGGTGAGGGTTCGGCTTAGGGTAAGGGTTTCAGTTATATTTACTGATTAAGGTTATGTTAAGGGTTTAGATTAAGTTTAGGATAAGGATTTGGGTTAGAGTTAGGGTTAGGGGTTAGTGATTCAGTTAGGTTTAGGATAGGGTTGTACTTAGGGTCAAGTTTAGGGTTACGGTTAGATTTAGAGTTACGATTACAGTTAAGGTGAGGGTTTTGGGTTAGTGTTAGGATTAGGATTAGGGTTAGGGCTAGGGTTAGGGTTAGAGTTAGGGCTAGGGGTTAAGGTTAGGTTTAAGTTTATGATAGGCTTCAAGTTAGGTTAAGGTTAGGTTAGTGTTAGGGTCAGTGTTAGGATTAGGTTTAGGGCGAGGGTTAGGGTCAGAGATATACTAGGGGTTATGTTTAGGGTCACAAGTGGGCCAAGGTTAAGGTTAGAGTTAAAGTTAGGGTTAGCTTTAGGTTAGGGATAGGGTGAAGTTTAAGAGAGGTTGAGGGTTAGGGTTATGGCTAAGGTTTGGGTTTGTTTTTAGGTTAGTGTTAAGGTTGTGTTTAGGGTTAGAGCTAAGTTTCCGGGTTTTGTTGAGCTTTAGGGTTAGGGTTAGATTTTAGGTTAGACTTAGGTATAACAGTTAGGGTTACGATTTGTGTTAGGCATTGTGGTTGGGGTGAGGGTTAGATTTAGGGTTAGTGTTGGGTAGGTTTAGGATTATGGTTATGGTAAGGTGTCAGAGGTTAGAGGTGTAGTTTAGGGTTAGGGTTTGAGTGAGGGTACAGGTTAGGCATTGTGGTTCCGGTCATGGTTAGGTTTAGTTTAGGGTTAGGGTTAGGGTTAGGGTTAGGGTTAGGTTTCTAATTAGTTTTCGGGTTAGAGTTAGAGTTAGGGTTAATGTTTGGGTTAGGCTTTGGTCTCAGGGGTTAGGGTTTGGGTTAGGGTTAGTGTTATCGTTAGGGCTTAGGGGTTTCAGGTTAGTGTTCTGCTTAGGGCTAGGGTTAGCATTAGGGTTAGGGTTGAAGGATACTGTTAGGAGTTAGAGTGAGGGTTAAGGTTAGTTTTACAGCTAAGGTGAGGGTTTAGGGTAACTGTTATGATTAGGGTTAGAGTTAGAGTTAGGTTTAGATTCAGAGTTAGGGTTAGGTGTAGGATAAGAGTTAGCTTTATATCCAGGTTTAGGAGTAGAGTTAGTGTTCTATTTAGGGTCAAGGTTAGAATTAGGGTTAGGATCAGGATTATGATTAGGTTTAGTTTCAGAGCTGTTGTAAGGGTTAAATTTAGGGTTAGAGAGGGACTAGCGTTATGGTTAGGGTTAGGTTTAAGGTAAGGGTTTGGGTTGGGTTTAGGTTGAAGGTTAGGGTTAGGGTTTGGATGAAGTTTACGTTAGGGTTAAGGTTATTTTTATGGTTAGGGCTAGAGTTTGGGTTTATGTTCAGGTTAGTGTTAAGGTTAGGTTTAGGGTTCGGTTAGGGTTAGGGCTTATGTTTAGGGTTAGCGTTAGGTTTAGGTTCAGGGTTAGTGTGAAGTTGAGGTTAAGGGCGAAAGTTAGAAATAGGTTTAGGAGTATAGATAGTGTTAGACGTTAAGTTTAGGGTGTTAGGGTTAGGTTTATGGTAGGGTAGGGTTGAGTTTAGGGTTAATATTAGGATTAGGGTTAGATTAGGGTTACTGTTCGTATTAGGGTTAGGTTTAGGGATAAGTTTGGAGATAACATTATGTTCAGGGTTGGGGATACGGTTAAGGGTTAGGGAGAGGGTTAGGGTTAGGTTTCCACTTAAGGTGAGGGTTATGGTAATTGTTATGGTTAGCGTTAGAGTTGCAGTTAGCCTTAGGTTTAGGGTGAAGTTTCCGTTAATAGTCAGGGTTAGGGTTAAGGTTAGATTAGGGTTAAGGTTGGTGTTAGAGGTCGGTATAGGTTTAGGTTTAGGGTTTGGGCAAGGTTAGGGTTAAGGCTAGGTTACAGTAAATGCTAGGGCTAGGTTAGGGTTGTTAGGGTTAGGTTTAGAGTAAGAATTAGTGCTAGGAATTAGGGTTAGGGTTAGCGTCAGGTTTAGAGTTATTGTTAGGTTTAGGGTTAAGTTTAAGGCAGAGTTAAGGTTAGGGTTAAGTTTAGGGTTAGAGGAAGAGTCAGGTTTAGGTAAGTGTTAGGGCTAGGATGAAGGATAGCGTTAGGGTTAGGAAAAGGGTTAGGGGATCGTGTGAGTGTTAGTGTTAGGTTCACAATTAAGCTGATGTTTTACGGTGTTACGGTTAGGGGTAGGGTTAGGGTTAGGTTTAGGGTTAGGCCTAGATTTAGGGGATTGTTTACGGTTTGGTTTAGTTTTAGGTTTAGGGTTCGGCTTAGGTTTTGGGTAAACATAGGTCAAGGAAGAGGGTTAGGGTAAGGGTTAGGGTTTGGTGTTTGAGTTAAGGTTAGGGGTAGCTTTAGGGGTAGGTTTAGTGTTAGGGTTAGGTTTAGGTGTTTGGGTAAATATTAGGGTCAGGTATAGGGTTAGGTTTAGGGTTAGGGTTAGGTTTAGGGTGAAGTTGAAGTTAAGGGTGAGAGTTGAGCTGAGGGTTAGAGTTAGTGGTTAGGGTTAAGTTTAGGATGAAGTTTAGGGTTAAGGTTAGGTTTCGATTTAGGGTTAGGTTAAGTGTTAGGGTTAAGTCTTGTTAAGTTTAGGACTAGGTGAAGGTTAGGGATAGGGTTAGGTTAAGGTTTGGGGTTAGGTTTTGATTTTAGGGTGAGGGTTATTGCTGGATTTCCATTGAAGCTGAGTGTGTAGGGTAAGTTTTAGCGTTAGGAATAGGGTTAGAGTTAGATTTGGGGTCAGGGTTAGAGTTAAGTTTCGGGTTAGGTTTATGGTTAGGTTTAGGGCTAGGGTCAGGGTTGGGGGAGATTTAGTGTTACGTTTAGTTTTAGGGTTAGTGTTAGGGTGAAGTTTATGTTAAGCATGAGGTTTAGGGTTGCGGTTAGGGTTCAGGTTCGGGTCAGGGTTAGGTTAGGTTCAGGTTGAGGTTTAGGGTTATGTTTAGTATTAGTGTTAATTTTGGTTAGGGTTAGGGTTTGAATGAAGTTAGGGTAGGTTTAGGGTTATGGTTAGTGTGAAATTTTGGTTAAGGGTGAGGGTTCGGCTTAGGGTAAGGGTTTCAGTTATATTTACTGATTAAGGTTATGTTAAGGGTTTAGATTAAGTTTAGGATAAGGATTTGGGTTAGAGTTAGGGTTAGGGGTTAGTGATTCAGTTAGGTTTAGGATAGGGTTGTACTTAGGGTCAAGTTTAGGGTTACGGTTAGATTTAGAGTTACGATTACAGTTAAGGTGAGGGTTTTGGGTTAGTGTTAGGATTAGGATTAGGGTTAGGGCTAGGGTTAGGGTTAGAGTTAGGGCTAGGGGTTAAGGTTAGGTTTAAGTTTATGATAGGCTTCAAGTTAGGTTAAGGTTAGGTTAGTGTTAGGGTCAGTGTTAGGATTAGGTTTAGGGCGAGGGTTAGGGTCAGAGATATACTAGGGGTTATGTTTAGGGTCACAAGTGGGCCAAGGTTAAGGTTAGAGTTAAAGTTAGGGTTAGCTTTAGGTTAGGGATAGGGTGAAGTTTAAGAGAGGTTGAGGGTTAGGGTTATGGCTAAGGTTTGGGTTTGTTTTTAGGTTAGTGTTAAGGTTGTGTTTAGGGTTAGAGCTAAGTTTCCGGGTTTTGTTGAGCTTTAGGGTTAGGGTTAGATTTTAGGTTAGACTTAGGTATAACAGTTAGGGTTACGATTTGTGTTAGGCATTGTGGTTGGGGTGAGGGTTAGATTTAGGGTTAGGGTTGGGTAGGTTTAGGATGATGGTTATGGTAAGGTGTCAGAGGTTAGAGGTGTAGTTTAGGGTTAGGGTTTGAGTGAGGGTACAGGTTAGGCATTGTGGTTCCGGTCATGGTTAGGTTTAGTTTAGGGTTAGGGTTAGGGTTAGGGTTAGGGTTAGGTTTCTAATTAGTTTTCGGGTTAGAGTTAGAGTTAGGGTTAATGTTTGGGTTAGGCTTTGGTCTTAGGGGTTAGGGTTTGGGTTAGGGTTAGTGTTATCGTTAGGGCTTAGGGGTTTCAGGTTAGTGTTCTGCTTAGGGCTAGGGTTAGCATTAGGGTTAGGGTTGAAGGATACTGTTAGGAGTTAGAGTGAGGGTTACGGTTAGTTTTACAGCTAAGGTGAGGGTTTAGGGTAAGTGTTATGATTAGGGTTAGAGTTAGAGTTAGGTTTAGATTCAGAGTTAGGGTTAGGTGTAGGATAAGAGTTAGCTTTATATCCAGGTTTAGGAGTAGAGTTAGTGTTCTATTTAGGGTCAAGGTTAGAATTAGGGTTAGGATCAGGATTATGATTAGGTTTAGTTTCAGAGCTGTTGTAAGGGTTAAATTTAGGGTTAGAGAGGGACTAGCGTTATGGTTAGGGTTAGGTTTAAGGTAAGGGTTTGGGTTGGGTTTAGGTTGAAGGTTAGGGTTAGGGTTTGGATGAAGTTTACGTTAGGGTTAAGGTTATTTTTATGGTTAGGGCTAGAGTTTGGGTTTATGTTCAGGTTAGTGTTAAGGTTAGGTTTAGGGTTCGGTTAGGGTTAGGGCTTATGTTTAGGGTTAGCGTTAGGTTTAGGTTCAGGGTTAGTGTGAAGTTTAGGTTAAGGGCGAAAGTTAGAAATAGGTTTAGGAGTATAGATAGTGTTAGACGTTAAGTTTAGGGTGTTAGGGTTAGGTTTATGGTAGGGTAGGGTTGAGTTTAGGGTTAATATTAGGATTAGGGTTAGATTAGGGTTACTGTTCGTATTAGGGTTAGGTTTAGGGATAAGTTTGGAGATAACATTATGTTCAGGGTTGGGGATACGGTTAAGGGTTAGGGAGAGGGTTAGGGTTAGGTTTCCACTTAAGGTGAGGGTTATGGTAATTGTTATGGTTAGCGTTAGAGTTGGAGTTAGCCTTAGGTTTAGGGTGAAGTTTCCGTTAATAGTCAGGGTTAGGGTTAAGGTTAGATTAGGGTTAAGGTTGGTGTTAGAGGTCGGTATAGGTTTAGGTTTAGGGTTTGGGCAAGGTTAGGGTTAAGGCTAGGTTACAGTAAATGCTAGGGCTAGGTTAGGGTTGTTAGGGTTAGGTTTAGAGTAAGAATTAGTGCTAGGAATTAGGGTTAGGGTTAGCGTCAGGTTTAGAGTTATTGTTAGGTTTAGGGTTAAGTTTAAGGCAGAGTTAAGGTTAGGGTTAAGTTTAGGGTTAGAGGAAGAGTCAGGTTTAGGTAAGTGTTAGGGCTAGGATGAAGGATAGCGTTAGGGTTAGGAAAAGGGTTAGGCTATCGTGTGAGTGTTAGTGTTAGGTTCACAATTAAGCTGATGTTTTACGGTGTTACGGTTAGGGGTAGGGTTAGGGTTAGGTTTAGGGTTAGGCCTAGATTTAGGGGATTGTTTACGGTTTGGTTTAGTTTTAGGTTTAGGGTTCGGCTTAGGTTTTGGGTAAACATAGGTCAAGGAAGAGGGTTAGGGTAAGGGTTAGGGTTTGGTGTTTGAGTTAAGGTTAGGGGTAGCTTTAGGGGTAGGTTTAGTGTTAGGGTTAGGTTTAGGTGTTTGGGTAAATATTAGGGTCAGGTATAGGGTTAGGTTTAGGGTTAGGGTTAGGTTTAGGGTGAAGTTGAAGTTAAGGGTGAGAGTTGAGCTGAGGGTTAGAGTTAGTGGTTAGGGTTAGGGTTAAGTTTAGGATGAAGTTTAGGGTTAAGGTTAGGTTTCGATTTAGGGTTAGGTTAAGTGTTAGGGTTAAGTCTTGTTAAGTTTAGGACTAGGTGAAGGTTAGGGATAGGGTTAGGTTAAGGTTTGGGGTTAGGTTTTGATTTTAGGGTGAGGGTTATTGCTGGATTTCCATTGAAGCTGAGTGTGTAGGGTAAGTTTTAGCGTTAGGAATAGGGTTAGAGTTAGATTTGGGGTCAGGGTTAGAGTTAAGTTTCGGGTTAGGTTTATGGTTAGGTTTAGGGCTAGGGTCAGGGTTGGGGGAGATTTAGTGTTACGTTTAGTTTTAGGGTTAGTGTTAGGGTGAAGTTTATGTTAAGCATGAGGTTTAGGGTTGCGGTTAGGGTTCAGGTTCGGGTCAGGGTTAGGTTAGGTTCAGGTTGAGGTTTAGGGTTATGTTTAGTATTAGTGTTAATTTTGGTTAGGGTTAGGGTTTGAATGAAGTTAGGGTAGGTTTAGGGTTATGGTTAGTGTGAAATTTTGGTTAAGGGTGAGGTTTCGGCTTAGGGTAAGGGTTTCAGTTATATTTACTGATTAAGGTTATGTTAAGGGTTTAGATTAAGTTTAGGATAAGGATTTGGGTTAGAGTTAGGGTTAGGGGTTAGTGATTCAGTTAGGTTTAGGATAGGGTTGTACTTAGGGTCAAGTTTAGGGTTACGGTTAGATTTAGAGTTACGATTACAGTTAAGGTGAGGGTTTTGGGTTAGTGTTAGGATTAGGATTAGGGTTAGGGCTAGGGTTAGGGTTAGAGTTAGGGCTAGGGGTTAAGGTTAGGTTTAAGTTTATGATAGGCTTCAAGTTAGGTTAAGGTTAGGTTAGTGTTAGGGTCAGTGTTAGGATTAGGTTTAGGGCGAGGGTTAGGGTCAGAGATATACTAGGGGTTATGTTTAGGGTCACAAGTGGGCCAAGGTTAAGGTTAGAGTTAAAGTTAGGGTTAGCTTTAGGTTAGGGATAGGGTGAAGTTTAAGAGAGGTTGAGGGTTAGGGTTATGGCTAAGGTTTGGGTTTGTTTTTAGGTTAGTGTTAAGGTTGTGTTTAGGGTTAGAGCTAAGTTTACGGGTTTTGTTGAGCTTTAGGGTTAGGGTTAGATTTTAGGTTAGACTTAGGTATAACAGTTAGGGTTACGATTTGTGTTAGGCATTGTGGTTGGGGTGAGGGTTAGATTTAGGGTTAGGGTTGGGTAGGTTTAGGATGATGGTTATGGTAAGGTGTCAGAGGTTAGAGGTGTAGTTTAGGGTTAGGGTTTGAGTGAGGGTACAGGTTAGGCATTGTGGTTCCGGTCATGGTTAGGTTTAGTTTAGGGTTAGGGTTAGGGTTAGGTTTCTAATTAGTTTTCGGGTTAGAGTTAGAGTTAGGGTTAATGTTTGGGTTAGGCTTTGGTCTTAGGGGTTAGGGTTTGGGTTAGGGTTAGTGTTATCGTTAGGGCTTAGGGGTTTCAGGTTAGTGTTCTGCTTAGGGCTAGGGTTACCATTAGGGTTAGGGTTGAAGGATACTGTTAGGAGTTAGAGTGAGGGTTACGGTTAGTTTTACAGCTAAGGTGAGGGTTTAGGGTAAGTGTTATGATTAGGGTTAGAGTTAGAGTTAGGTTTAGATTCAGAGTTAGGGTTAGGTGTAGGATAAGAGTTAGCTTTATATCCAGGTTTAGGAGTAGAGTTAGTGTTCTATTTAGGGTCAAGGTTAGAATTAGGGTTAGGATCAGGATTCTGTTTAGGTTTAGTTTCAGAGCTGTTGTAAGGGTTAAATTTAGGGTTAGAGAGGGACTAGCGTTATGGTTAGGGTTAGGTTTAAGGTAAGGGTTTGGGTTGGGTTTAGGTTGAAGGTTAGGGTTAGGGTTTGGATGAAGTTTAGGTTAGGGTTAAGGTTATTTTTATGGTTAGGGCTAGAGTTTGGGTTTATGTTCAGGTTAGTGTTAAGGTTAGGTTTAGGGTTCGGTTAGGGTTAGGGCTTATGTTGAGGGTTAGCGTTAGGTTTAGGTTCAGGGTTAGTGTGAAGTTTAGGTTAAGGGCGAAAGTTAGAAATAGGTTTAGGAGTATAGATAGTGTTAGACGTTAAGTTTAGGGTGTTAGGGTTAGGTTTATGGTAGGGTAGGGTTGAGTTTAGGGTTAATATTAGGATTAGGGTTAGATTAGGGTTACTGTTCGTATTAGGGTTAGGTTTAGGGATAAGTTTGGAGATAACATTATGTTCAGGGTTGGGGATACGGTTAAGGGTTAGGGAGAGGGTTAGGGTTAGGTTTACACTTAAGGTGAGGGTTATGGTAATTGTTATGGTTAGCGTTAGAGTTGCAGTTAGCCTTAGGTTTAGGGTGAAGTTTCCGTTAATAGTCAGGGTTAGGGTTAAGGTTAGATTAGGGTTAAGGTTGGTGTTAGAGGTCGGTATAGGTTTAGGTTTAGGGTTTGGGCAAGGTTAGGGTTAAGGCTAGGTTACAGTAAATGCTAGGGCTAGGTTAGGGTTGTTAGGGTTAGGTTTAGAGTAAGAATTAGTGCTAGGAATTAGGGTTAGGGTTAGCGTCAGGTTTAGAGTTATTGTTAGGTTTAGGGTTAAGTTTAAGGCAGAGTTAAGGTTAGGGTTAATTTTAGGGTTAGAGGAAGAGTCAGGTTTAGGTAAGTGTTAGGGCTAGGATGAAGGATAGCGTTAGGGTTAGGAAAAGGGTTAGGGGATCGTGTGAGTGTTAGTGTTAGGTTCACAATTAAGCTGATGTTTTACGGTGTTACGGTTAGGGGTAGGGTTAGGGTTAGGTTTAGGGTTAGGCCTAGATTTAGGGGATTGTTTACGGTTTGGTTTAGTTTTAGGTTTAGGGTTCGGCTTAGGTTTTGGGTAAACATAGGTCAAGGAAGAGGGTTAGAGTAAGGGTTAGGGTTTGGTGTTTGAGTTAAGGTTAGGGGTAGGTTTAGTGTTAGGGTTAGGTTTAGGTGTTTGGGTAAATATTAGGGTCAGGTATAGGGTTAGGTTTAGGGTTAGGGTTAGGTTTAGGGTGAAGTTGAAGTTAAGGGTGAGAGTTGAGCTGAGGGTTAGAGTTAGTGGTTAGGGTTAAGTTTAGGATGAAGTTTAGGGTTAAGGTTAGGTTTCGATTTAGGGTTAGGTTAAGTGTTAGGGTTAAGTCTTGTTAAGTTTAGGACTAGGTGAAGGTTAGGGATAGGGTTAGGTTAAGGTTTGGGGTTAGGTTTTGATTTTAGGGTGAGGGTTATTGCTGGATTTCCATTGAAGCTGAGTGTGTAGGGTAAGTTTTAGCGTTAGGAATAGGGTTAGAGTTAGATTTGGGGTCAGGGTTAGAGTTAAGTTTCGGGTTAGGTTTATGGTTAGGTTTAGGGCTAGGGTCAGGGTTGGGGGAGATTTAGTGTTACGTTTAGTTTTAGGGTTAGTGTTAGGGTGAAGTTTATGTTAAGCATGAGGTTTAGGGTTGCGGTTAGGGTTCAGGTTCGGGTCAGGGTTAGGTTAGGTTCAGGTTGAGGTTTAGGGTTATGTTTAGTATTAGTGTTAATTTTGGTTAGGGTTAGGGTTTGAATGAAGTTAGGGTAGGTTTAGGGTTATGGTTAGTGTGAAATTTTGGTTAAGGGTGAGGGTTCGGCTTAGGGTAAGGGTTTGAGTTATATTTACTGATTAAGGTTATGTTAAGGGTTTAGATTAAGTTTAGGATAAGGATTTGGGTTAGAGTTAGGGTTAGGGGTTAGTGATTCAGTTAGGTTTAGGATAGGGTTGTACTTAGGGTCAAGTTTAGGGTTACGGTTAGATTTAGAGTTACGATTACAGTTAAGGTGAGGGTTTTGGGTTAGTGTTAGGATTAGGATTAGGGTTAGGGCTAGGGTTAGGGTTAGAGTTAGGGCTAGGGGTTAAGGTTAGGTTTAAGTTTATGATAGGCTTCAAGTTAGGTTAAGGTTAGGTTAGTGTTAGGGTCAGTGTTAGGATTAGGTTTAGGGCGAGGGTTAGGGTCAGAGATATACTAGGGGTTATGTTTAGGGTCACAAGTGGGCCAAGGTTAAGGTTAGAGTTAAAGTTAGGGTTAGCTTTAGGTTAGGGATAGGGTGAAGTTTAAGAGAGGTTGAGGGTTAGGGTTATGGCTAAGGTTTGGGTTTGTTTTTAGGTTAGTGTTAAGGTTGTGTTTAGGGTTAGAGCTAAGTTTCCGGGTTTTGTTGAGCTTTAGGGTTAGGGTTAGATTTTAGGTTAGACTTAGGTATAACAGTTAGGGTTACGATTTGTGTTAGGCATTGTGGTTGGGGTGAGGGTTAGATTTAGGGTTAGGGTTGGGTAGGTTTAGGATTATGGTTATGGTAAGGTGTCAGAGGTTAGAGGTGTAGTTTAGGGTTAGGGTTTGAGTGAGGGTACAGGTTAGGCATTGTGGTTCCGGTCATGGTTAGGTTTAGTTTAGGGTTAGGTTAGGGTTAGGGTTAGGGTTAGGGTTAGGGTTAGGTTTCTAATTAGTTTTCGGGTTAGAGTTAGGGTTAATGTTTGGGTTAGGCTTTGGTCTTAGGGGTTAGGGTTTGGGTTAGGGTTAGTGTTATCGTTAGGGCTTAGGGGTTTCAGGTTAGTGTTCTGCTTAGGGCTAGGGTTAGCATTAGGGTTAGGGTTGAAGGATACTGTTAGGAGTTAGAGTGAGGGTTACGGTTAGTTTTACAGCTAAGGTGAGGGTTTAGGGTAAGTGTTATGATTAGGGTTAGAGTTAGAGTTAGGTTTAGATTCAGAGTTAGGGTTAGGTGTAGGATAAGAGTTAGCTTTATATCCAGGTTTAGGAGTAGAGTTAGTGTTCTATTTAGGGTCAAGGTTAGAATTAGGGTTAGGATCAGGATTATGATTAGGTTTAGTTTCAGAGCTGTTGTAAGGGTTAAATTTAGGGTTAGAGAGGGACTAGCGTTATGGTTAGGGTTAGGTTTAAGGTAAGGGTTTGGGTTGGGTTTAGGTTGAAGGTTAGGGTTAGGGTTTGGATGAAGTTTAGGTTAGGGTTAAGGTTATTTTTATGGTTAGGGCTAGAGTTTGGGTTTGTGTTCAGGTTAGTGTTAAGGTTAGGTTTAGGGTTCGGTTAGGGTTAGGGCTTATGTTTAGGGTTAGCGTTAGTTTTAGGTTCAGGGTTAGTGTGAAGTTTAGGTTAAGGGCGAAAGTTAGAAATAGGTTTAGGAGTATAGATAGTGTTAGACGTTAAGTTTAGGGTGTTAGGGTTACGTTTATGGTAGGGTAGAATTGAGTTTAGGGTTAATATTAGGATTAGGGTTAGATTAGGGTTACTGTTCGTATTAGGGTTAGGTTTAGGGATAAGTTTGGAGATAACATTATGTTCAGGGTTGGGGATACGGTTAAGGGTTAGGGAGAGGGTTAGGGTTAGGTTTACACTTAAGGTGAGGGTTATGGTAATTGTTATGGTTAGCGTTAGAGTTGCAGTTAGCCTTAGGTTTAGGGTGAAGTTTCCGTTAATAGTCAGGGTTAGGGTTAAGGTTAGATTAGGGTTAAGGTTGGTGTTAGAGGTCGGTATAGGTTTAGGTTTAGGGTTTGGGCAAGGTTAGGGTTAAGGCTAGGTTACAGTAAATGCTAGGGCTAGGTTAGGGTTGTTAGGGTTAGGTTTAGAGTAAGAATTAGTGCTAGGAATTAGGGTTAGGGTTAGCGTCAGGTTTAGAGTTATTGTTAGGTTTAGGGTTAAGTTTAAGGCAGAGTTAAGGTTAGGGTTAATTTTAGGGTTAGAGGAAGAGTCAGGTTTAGGTAAGTGTTAGGGCTAGGATGAAGGATAGCGTTAGGGTTAGGAAAAGGGTTAGGGGATCGTGTGAGTGTTAGTGTTAGGTTCACAATTAAGCTGATGTTTTACGGTGTTACGGTTAGGGGTAGGGTTAGGGTTAGGTTTAGGGTTAGGCCTAGATTTAGGGGATTGTTTACGGTTTGGTTTAGTTTTAGGTTTAGGGTTCGGCTTAGGTTTTGGGTAAACATAGGTCAAGGAAGAGGGTTAGAGTAAGGGTTAGGGTTTGGTGTTTGAGTTAAGGTTAGGGGTAGGTTTAGTGTTAGGGTTAGGTTTAGGTGTTTGGGTAAATATTAGGGTCAGGTATAGGGTTAGGTTTAGGGTTAGGGTTAGGTTTAGGGTGAAGTTGAAGTTAAGGGTGAGAGTTGAGCTGAGGGTTAGAGTTAGTGGTTAGGGTTAAGTTTAGGATGAAGTTTAGGGTTAAGGTTAGGTTTCGATTTAGGGTTAGGTTAAGTGTTAGGGTTAAGTCTTGTTAAGTTTAGGACTAGGTGAAGGTTAGGGATAGGGTTAGGTTAAGGTTTGGGGTTAGGTTTTGATTTTAGGGTGAGGGTTATTGCTGGATTTCCATTGAAGCTGAGTGTGTAGGGTAAGTTTTAGCGTTAGGAATAGGGTTAGAGTTAGATTTGGGGTCAGGGTTAGAGTTAAGTTTCGGGTTAGGTTTATGGTTAGGTTTAGGGCTAGGGTCAGGGTTGGGGGAGATTTAGTGTTACGTTTAGTTTTAGGGTTAGTGTTAGGGTGAAGTTTATGTTAAGCATGAGGTTTAGGGTTGCGGTTAGGGTTCAGGTTCGGGTCAGGGTTAGGTTAGGTTCAGGTTGAGGTTTAGGGTTATGTTTAGTATTAGTGTTAATTTTGGTTAGGGTTAGGGTTTGAATGAAGTTAGGGTAGGTTTAGGGTTATGGTTAGTGTGAAATTTTGGTTAAGGGTGAGGGTTCGGCTTAGGGTAAGGGTTTGAGTTATATTTACTGATTAAGGTTATGTTAAGGGTTTAGATTAAGTTTAGGATAAGGATTTGGGTTAGAGTTAGGGTTAGGGGTTAGTGATTCAGTTAGGTTTAGGATAGGGTTGTACTTAGGGTCAAGTTTAGGGTTACGGTTAGATTTAGAGTTACGATTACAGTTAAGGTGAGGGTTTTGGGTTAGTGTTAGGATTAGGATTAGGGTTAGGGCTAGGGTTAGGGTTAGAGTTAGGGCTAGGGGTTAAGGTTAGGTTTAAGTTTATGATAGGCTTCAAGTTAGGTTAAGGTTAGGTTAGTGTTAGGGTCAGTGTTAGGATTAGGTTTAGGGCGAGGGTTAGGGTCAGAGATATACTAGGGGTTATGTTTAGGGTCACAAGTGGGCCAAGGTTAAGGTTAGAGTTAAAGTTAGGGTTAGCTTTAGGTTAGGGATAGGGTGAAGTTTAAGAGAGGTTGAGGGTTAGGGTTATGGCTAAGGTTTGGGTTTGTTTTTAGGTTAGTGTTAAGGTTGTGTTTAGGGTTAGAGCTAAGTTTCCGGGTTTTGTTGAGCTTTAGGGTTAGGGTTAGATTTTAGGTTAGACTTAGGTATAACAGTTAGGGTTATGATTTGTGTTAGGCATTGTGGTTGGGGTGAGGGTTAGATTTAGGGTTAGGGTTGGGTAGGTTTAGGATTATGGTTATGGTAAGGTGTCAGAGGTTAGAGGTGTAGTTTAGGGTTAGGGTTTGAGTGAGGGTACAGGTTAGGCATTGTGGTTCCGGTCATGGTTAGGTTTAGTTTAGGGTTAGGGTTAGGGTTAGGGTTAGGGTTAGGGTTAGGGTTAGGGTTAGGTTTCTAATTAGTTTTCGGGTTAGAGTTAGGGTTAATGTTTGGGTTAGGCTTTGGTCTTAGGGGTTAGGGTTTGGGTTAGGGTTAGTGTTATCGTTAGGGCTTAGGGGTTTCAGGTTAGTGTTCTGCTTAGGGCTAGGGTTAGCATTAGGGTTAGGGTTGAAGGATACTGTTAGGAGTTAGAGTGAGGGTTACGGTTAGTTTTACAGCTAAGGTGAGGGTTTAGGGTAAGTGTTATGATTAGGGTTAGAGTTAGAGTTAGGTTTAGATTCAGAGTTAGGGTTAGGTGTAGGATAAGAGTTAGCTTTATATCCAGGTTTAGGAGTAGAGTTAGTGTTCTATTTAGGGTCAAGGTTAGAATTAGGGTTAGGATCAGGATTATGATTAGGTTTAGTTTCAGAGCTGTTGTAAGGGTTAAATTTAGGGTTAGAGAGGGACTAGCGTTATGGTTAGGGTTAGGTTTAAGGTAAGGGTTTGGGTTGGGTTTAGGTTGAAGGTTAGGGTTAGGGTTTGGATGAAGTTTAGGTTAGGGTTAAGGTTATTTTTATGGTTAGGGCTAGAGTTTGGGTTTATGTTCAGGTTAGTGTTAAGGTTAGGTTTAGGGTTCGGTTAGGGTTAGGGCTTATGTTTAGGGTTAGCGTTAGTTTTAGGTTCAGGGTTAGTGTGAAGTTTAGGTTAAGGGCGAAAGTTAGAAATAGGTTTAGGAGTATAGATAGTGTTAGACGTTAAGTTTAGGGTGTTAGGGTTACGTTTATGGTAGGGTAGAATTGAGTTTAGGGTTAATATTAGGATTAGGGTTAGATTAGGGTTACTGTTCGTATTAGGGTTAGGTTTAGGGATAAGTTTGGAGATAACATTATGTTTAGGGTTGGGGATACGGTTAAGGGTTAGGGAGAGGGTTAGGGTTAGGTTTACACTTAAGGTGAGGGTTATGGTAATTGTTATGGTTAGCGTTAGAGTTGCAGTTAGCCTTAGGTTTAGGGTGAAGTTTCCGTTAATAGTCAGGGTTAGGGTTAAGGTTAGATTAGGGTTAAGGTTGGTGTTAGAGGTCGGTATAGGTTTAGGTTTAGGGTTTGGGCAAGGTTAGGGTTAAGGCTAGGTTTACGGTAAATGGTAGGGCTAGGTTAGGGTTGTTAGGGTTAGGTTTAGAGTAAGAATTAGTGCTAGGAATTAGGGTTAGGGTTAGCGTCAGGTTTAGAGTTATTGTTAGGTTTAGGGTTAAGTTTAAGGCAGAGTTAAGGTTAGGGTTAATTTTAGGGTTAGAGGAAGAGTCAGGTTTAGGTAAGTGTTAGGGCTAGGATGAAGGATAGCGTTAGGGTTAGGAAAAGGGTTAGGGGATCGTTTGAGTGTTAGTGTTAGGTTCACAATTAAGCTGATGTTTTACGGTGTTACGGTTAGGGGTAGGGTTAGGGTTAGGTTTAGGGTTAGGCCTAGATTTAGGGGATTGTTTACGGTTTGGTTTAGTTTTAGGTTTAGGGTTCGGCTTAGGTTTTGGGTAAAATGAGGTCAAGGATGAGGGTTAGGGTAAGGGTTAGGGTTTGGTGTTTGAGTTAAGGTTAGGGGTAGGTTTAGTGTTAAGGTTAGGTTTAGGTGTTTGGGTAAATATTAGGGTCAGGTATAGGGTTAGGTTTAGGGTTAGGGTTAGGTTTTGGATTAGGGTTAGGTTTAGGGTGAAGTTGAAGTTAAGGGTGAGAGTTGAGCTGAGGGTTAGAGTTAGTGGTTAGGGTTAGGGTTAAGTTTAGGATGAAGTTTAGGGTTAAGGTTAGGTTTCGATTTAGGGTTAGATTAAGTGTTAGGGTTAAGTGTTGTTAAGTTTAGGACTAGGTGAAGGTTAGGGATAGGGTTAGGTTAAGGTTTGGGGTTAGGTTTTGATGTTAGGGTGAGGGTTATTGCTGGGTTTCCATTGAAGCTGAGTGTGTAGGGTAAGTTTTAGCGTTAGGAATAGGGTTAGAGTTAGATTTGGGGTCAGGGTTAGAGTTAAGTTTCGGGTTAGGTTTATGGTTAGGTTTAGGGCTAGGGTCAGGGTTGGGGGAGATTTAGTGTTACGTTTAGTTTTAGGGTTAGTGTTAGGGTGAAGTTTATGTTAAGCATGAGGTTTAGGGTTGCGGTTAGGGTTCAGGTTCGGGTCAGGGTTAGGTTAGGTTCAGGTTGAGGTTTAGGGTTATGTTTAGTATTAGTGTTAATTTTGGTTAGGGTTAGGGTTTGAATGAAGTTAGGGTAGGTTCAGGGTTATGGTTAGTGTGAAATTTTGGTTAAG
Organism: Loxodonta africana; assembly: GCF_030014295.1. Classification (NCBI taxonomy): domain Eukaryota; kingdom Metazoa; phylum Chordata; class Mammalia; order Proboscidea; family Elephantidae; genus Loxodonta; species Loxodonta africana. The sequence continues at coordinate 127,728 of NW_026974859.1, read as the reverse complement.
GGTGAGGGTTCACCTTAGGGTAAGGGTTTGAGTTATATTTACTGGTTAAGGTTATGTTAAGGGTTTCGATTAGGTTTAGGCTAAGGATTTGGGTTAGAGTTAGGGTTAGGGGTTAGTGTTTCAGTTAGGTTTAGGATAGGGTTGTACTTAGGGTCAAGTTTAGGGTTACGGTTAGATTTAGAGTTACGATTACAGTTAAGGTGAGGGTTTTGGGTAAGTGTTAGGATTAGGGTTAGGGTTAGGGCTAGGGTTAGGGTTAGAGTTAGGGTTAGGGGTTAGGGTTAGGTTTAAGTTTATGATAGGCTTCAAGTTAGGTTAAGGTTAGGTTAGTGTTAGGGTCAGTGTTAGGATTAGGATTAGGTTTAGGGCGAGGGTTAGGGTCAGAGATATACTAAGGGTTATGTTTAGGGTCACAAGTGGGCCAAGGTTAAGGTTAGGGTTAAAGTTAGGGTTAGCTTTAGGTTAGGGATAGGGTGAAGTTTTAAGATAGCTTGAGGGTTAGGGTTATGGCTAAGGTTTGGGTTTGTTTTTAGGTTAGTGTTAAGGTTGTGTTTAGGGTTATAGCTAAGTTTCCGGGTTTTGTTTAGCTTTAGGGTTAGGGTTAGATTTTAGGTTAGACTTAGGTATAAGAGTTAGGGTTACGATTTGTGTTAGGCATTGTGGTTGGGGTGAGGGTTAGATTTAGGGTTAGGGTTGGGTAGGTTTAGGATTATGGTTATGGTAAGGTGTCAGAGGTTAGAGGTGTAGTTTAGGGTTAGGGTTTGAGTGAGGGTACAGGTTAGGCATTGTGGTTCCGGTCATGGTTAGGTTTAGTTTAGGGTTAGGGTTAGGGTTAGGGTTAGGGTTAGGGTTAGGGTTAGGGTTAGGGTTAGGGTTAGGGTTAGGTTTCTAATTAGTTTTCGGGTTAGAATTAGAGTTAGAGTTAATGTTTGGGTTAGGCTTTGGTCTTAGGGGTTAGGGTTTGGGTTAGGGTTAGTGTTATCGTTAGGGCTTGGGGTTTCAGGTTAGTGTTCTGCTTAGGGCTAGGGTTAGCATTAGGGTTAGGGTTGAAGGATACTGTTAGGAGTTAGAGTGAGGGTTACGGTTAGTTTTACAGCTAAGGTGAGGGTTTAGGGTAAGTGTTATGATTAGGGTTAGAGTTAGAGTTAGGTTTAGATTCAGAGTTAGGGTTAGGTGTAGGATAAGAGTTAGCTTTATATCCAGGTTTAGGAGTAGAGTTAGTGTTCTATTTAGGGTCAAGGTTAGAATTAGGGTTAGGATCAGGATTATGATTAGGTTTAGTTTCAGAGCTGTTGTAAGGGTTAAATTTAGGGTTAGAGAGGGACTAGCGTTATGGTTAGGGTTAGGTTTAAGGTAAGGGTTTGGGTTGGGTTTAGGTTGAAGGTTAGGGTTAGGGTTTGGATGAAGTTTAGGTTAGGGTTAAGGTTATTTTTATGGTTAGGGCTTGAGTTTGCGTTTATGTTCAGGTTAGTGTTAAGGTTAGGTTTAGGGTTCGGTTAGGGTTAGGGCTTATGTTTAGGGTTAGCGTTAGTTTTAGGTTCAGGGTTAGTGTGAAGTTTAGGTTAAGGGCGAAAGTTAGAAATAGGTTTAGGAGTATAGATAGTGTTAGACGTTAAGTTTAGGGTGTTAGGGTTACGTTTATGGTAGGGTAGAATTGAGATTAGGGTTAATATTAGGATTAGGGTTAGATTAGGGTTACTGTTCGTATTAGGGTTAGGTTTAGGGATAAGTTTGGAGATAACATTATGTTTAGGGTTGGGGATACGGTTAAGGGTTAGGGAGAGGGTTAGGGTTAGGTTTACACTTAAGGTGAGGGTTATGGTAATTGTTATGGTTAGCGTTAGAGTTGGAGTTAGCCTTAGGTTTAGGGTGAAGTTTCCGTTAATAGTCAGGGTTAGGGTTAAGGTTAGATTAGGGTTAAGGTTGGTGTTAGAGGTCGGTATAGGTTTAGGTTTAGGGTTTTGGCAAGGTTAGGGTTAAGGCTAGGTTTACGGTAAATGGTAGGGCTAGGTTAGGGTTGTTAGGGTTAGGTTTAGAGTAAGAATTAGTGCTAGGAATTAGGGTTAGGGTTAGCGTCAGGTTTAGAGTTATTGTTAGGTTTAGGGTTAAGTTTAAGGCAGAGTTAAGGTTAGGGTTAATTTTAGGGTTAGAGGAAGAGTCAGGTTTAGGTAAGTGTTAGGGCTAGGATGAAGGATAGCGTTAGGGTTAGGAAAAGGGTTAGGGGATCGTGTGAGTGTTAGTGTTAGGTTCACAATTAAGCTGATGTTTTACGGTGTTACGGTTAGGGGTAGGGTTAGGGTTAGGTTTAGGGTTAGGCCTAGATTTAGGGGATTGTTTACGGTTTGGTTTAGTTTTAGGTTTAGGGTTCGGCTTAGGTTTTGGGTAAAATGAGGTCAAGGATGAGGGTTAGGGTAAGGGTTAGGGTTTGGTGTTTGAGTTAAGGTTAGGGGTAGGTTTAGTGTTAAGGTTAGGTTTAGGTGTTTGGGTAAATATTAGGGTCAGGTATAGGGTTAGGTTTAGGGTTAGGGTTAGGTTTTGGATTAGGGTTAGGTTTAGGGTGAAGTTGAAGTTCAGGGTGAGAGTTGAGCTGAGGGTTAGAGTTAGTGGTTAGGGTTAGGGTTAAGTTTAGGATGAAGTTTAGGGTTAAGGTTAGGTTTCGATTTAGGGTTAGATTAAGTGTTAGGGTTAAGTGTTGTTAAGTTTAGGACTAGGTGAAGGTTAGGGATAGGGTTAGGTTAAGGTTTGGGGTTAGGTTTTGATGTTAGGGTGAGGGTTATTGCTGGGTTTCCATTGAAGCTGAGTGTGTAGGGTAAGTTTTAGCGTTAGGAATAGGGTTAGAGTTAGATTTGGGGTCAGGGTTAGAGTTAAGTTTCGGGTTAGGTTTATGGTTAGGTTTAGGGCTAGGGTCAGGGTTGGGGGAGATTTAGTGTTACGTTTAGTTTTAGGGTTAGTGTTAGGGTGAAGTTTATGTTAAGCATGAGGTTTAGGGTTGCGGTTAGGGTTCAGGTTCGGGTCAGGGTTAGGTTAGGTTCAGGTTGAGGTTTAGGGTTATGTTTAGTATTAGTGTTAATTTTGGTTAGGGTTAGGGTTTGAATGAAGTTAGGGTAGGTTCAGGGTTATGGTTAGTGTGAAATTTTGGTTAAGGGTGAGGGTTCACCTTAGGGTAAGGGTTTGAGTTATATTTACTGGTTAAGGTTATGTTAAGGGTTTCGATTAGGTTTAGCCTAAGGATTTGGGTTAGAGTTAGGGTTAGGGGTTAGTGTTTCAGTTAGGTTTAGGATAGGGTTGTACTTAGGGTCAAGTTTAGGGTTACGGTTAGATTTAGAGTTACGATTACAGTTAAGGTGAGGGTTTTGGGTAAGTGTTAGGATTAGGGTTAGGGTTAGGGCTAGGGTTAGGGTTAGAGTTAGGGTTAGGGGTTAGGGTTAGGTTTAAGTTTATGATAGGCTTCAAGTTAGGTTAAGGTTAGGTTAGTGTTAGGGTCAGTGTTAGGATTAGGATTAGGTTTAGGGCGAGGGTTAGGGTCAGAGATATACTAAGGGTTATGTTTAGGGTCACAAGTGGGCCAAGGTTAAGGTTAGGGTTAAAGTTAGGGTTAGCTTTAGGTTAGGGATAGGGTGAAGTTTTAAGATAGCTTGAGGGTTAGGGTTATGGCTAAGGTTTGGGTTTGTTTTTAGGTTAGTGTTAAGGTTGTGTTTAGGGTTATAGCTAAGTTTCCGGGTTTTGTTTAGCTTTAGGGTTAGGGTTAGATTTTAGGTTAGACTTAGGTATAAGAGTTAGGGTTACGATTTGTGTTAGGCATTGTGGTTGGGGTGAGGGTTAGATTTAGGGTTAGGGTTGGGTAGGTTTAGGATTATGGTTATGGTAAGGTGTCAGAGGTTAGAGGTGTAGTTTAGGGTTAGGGTTTGAGTGAGGGTACAGGTTAGGCATTGTGGTTCCGGTCATGGTTAGGTTTAGTTTAGGGTTAGGGTTAGGGTTAGGGTTAGGGTTAGGGTTAGGGTTAGGGTTAGGTTTCTAATTAGTTTTCGGGTTAGAATTAGAGTTAGGGTTAATGTTTGGGTTAGGCTTTGGTCTTAGGGGTTAGGGTTTGGGTTAGGGTTAGTGTTATCGTTAGGGCTTAGGGGTTTCAGGTTAGTGTTCTGCTTAGGGCTAGGGTTAGCATTAGGGTTAGGGTTGAAGGATACTGTTATTAGTTAGAGTGAGGGTTACGGTTAGTTTTACAGCTAAGGTGAGGGTTTAGGGTAAGTGTTATGATTAGGGTTAGAGTTAGAGTTAGGTTTAGATTCAGAGTTAGGGTTAGGTGTAGGATAAGAGTTAGCTTTATATCCAGGTTTAGGAGTAGAGTTAGTGTTCTATTTAGGGTCAAGGTTAGAATTAGGGTTAGGATCAGGATTATGATTAGGTTTAGTTTCAGAGCTGTTGTAAGGGTTAAATTTAGGGTTAGAGAGGGACTAGCGTTATGGTTAGGGTTAGGTTTAAGGTAAGGGTTTGGGTTGGGTTTAGGTTGAAGGTTAGGGTTAGGGTTTGGATGAAGTTTAGGTTAGGGTTAAGGTTATTTTTATGGTTAGGGCTTGAGTTTGCGTTTATGTTCAGGTTAGTGTTAAGGTTAGGTTTAGGGTTCGGTTAGGGTTAGGGCTTATGTTTAGGGTTAGCGTTAGTTTTAGGTTCAGGGTTAGTGTGAAGTTTAGGTTAAGGGCGAAAGTTAGAAATAGGTTTAGGAGTATAGATAGTGTTAGACGTTAAGTTTAGGGTGTTAGGGTTACGTTTATGGTAGGGTAGAATTGAGATTAGGGTTAATATTAGGATTAGGGTTAGATTAGGGTTACTGTTCGTATTAGGGTTAGGTTTAGGGATAAGTTTGGAGATAACATTATGTTTAGGGTTGGGGATACGGTTAAGGGTTAGGGAGAGGGTTAGGGTTAGGTTTACACTTAAGGTGAGGGTTATGGTAATTGTTATGGTTAGCGTTAGAGTTGGAGTTAGCCTTAGGTTTAGGGTGAAGTTTCCGTTAATAGTCAGGGTTAGGGTTAAGGTTAGATTAGGGTTAAGGTTGGTGTTAGAGGTCGGTATAGGTTTAGGTTTAGGGTTTGGGCAAGGTTAGGGTTAAGGCTAGGTTTACGGTAAATGGTAGGGCTAGGTTAGGGTTGTTAGGGTTAGGTTTAGAGTAAGAATTAGTGCTAGGAATTAGGGTTAGGGTTAGCGTCAGGTTTAGAGTTATTGTTAGGTTTAGGGTTAAGTTTAAGGCAGAGTTAAGGTTAGGGTTAATTTTAGGGTTAGAGGAAGAGTCAGGTTTAGGTAAGTGTTAGGGCTAGGATGAAGGATAGCGTTAGGGTTAGGAAAAGGGTTAGGGGATCGTGTGAGTGTTAGTGTTAGGTTCACAATTAAGCTGATGTTTTACGGTGATACGGTTAGGGGTAGGGTTAGGGTTAGGTTTAGGGTTAGGCCTAGATTTAGGGGATTGTTTACGGTTTGGTTTAGTTTTAGGTTTAGGGTTCGGCTTAGGTTTTGGGTAAAATGAGGTCAAGGATGAGGGTTAGGGTAAGGGTTAGGGTTTGGTGTTTGAGTTAAGGTTAGGGGTAGGTTTAGTGTTAAGGTTAGGTTTAGGTGTTTGGGTAAATATTAGGGTCAGGTATAGGGTTAGGTTTAGGGTTAGGGTTAGGTTTTGGATTAGGGTTAGGTTTAGGGTGAAGTTGAAGTTAAGGGTGAGAGTTGAGCTGAGGGTTAGAGTTAGTGGTTAGGGTTAGGGTTAAGTTTAGGATGAAGTTTAGGGTTAAGGTTAGGTTTCGATTTAGGGTTAGATTAAGTGTTAGGGTTAAGTGTTGTTAAGTTTAGGACTAGGTGAAGGTTAGGGATAGGGTTAGGTTAAGGTTTGGGGTTAGGTTTTGATGTTAGGGTGAGGGTTATTGCTGGGTTTCCATTGAAGCTGAGTGTGTAGGGTAAGTTTTAGCGTTAGGAATAGGGTTAGAGTTAGATTTGGGGTCAGGGTTAGAGTTAAGTTTCGGGTTAGGTTTATGGTTAGGTTTAGGGCTAGGGTCAGGGTTGGGGGAGATTTAGTGTTACGTTTAGTTTTAGGGTTAGTGTTAGGGTGAAGTTTATGTTAAGCATGAGGTTTAGGGTTGCGGTTAGGGTTCAGGTTCGGGTCAGGGTTAGGTTAGGTTCAGGTTGAGGTTTAGGGTTATGTTTAGTATTAGTGTTAATTTTGGTTAGGGTTAGGGTTTGAATGAAGTTAGGGTAGGTTCAGGGTTATGGTTAGTGTGAAATTTTGGTTAAGGGTGAGGGTTCACCTTAGGGTAAGGGTTTGAGTTATATTTACTGGTTAAGGTTATGTTAAGGGTTTCGATTAGGTTTAGCCTAAGGATTTGGGTTAGAGTTAGGGTTAGGGGTTAGTGTTTCAGTTAGGTTTAGGATAGGGTTGTACTTAGGGTCAAGTTTAGGGTTACGGTTAGATTTAGAGTTACGATTACAGTTAAGGTGAGGGTTTTGGGTAAGTGTTAGGATTAGGGTTAGGGTTAGGGCTAGGGTTAGGGTTAGAGTTAGGGTTAGGGGTTAGGGTTAGGTTTAAGTTTATGATAGGCTTCAAGTTAGGTTAAGGTTAGGTTAGTGTTAGGGTCAGTGTTAGGATTAGGATTAGGTTTAGGGCGAGGGTTAGGGTCAGAGATATACTAAGGGTTATGTTTAGGGTCACAAGTGGGCCAAGGTTAAGGTTAGGGTTAAAGTTAGGGTTAGCTTTAGGTTAGGGATAGGGTGAAGTTTTAAGATAGCTTGAGGGTTAGGGTTATGGCTAAGGTTTGGGTTTGTTTTTAGGTTAGTGTTAAGGTTGTGTTTAGGGTTATAGCTAAGTTTCCGGGTTTTGTTTAGCTTTAGGGTTAGGGTTAGATTTTAGGTTAGACTTAGGTATAAGAGTTAGGGTTACGATTTGTGTTAGGCATTGTGGTTGGGGTGAGGGTTAGATTTAGGGTTAGGGTTGGGTAGGTTTAGGATTATGGTTATGGTAAGGTGTCAGAGGTTAGAGGTGTAGTTTAGGGTTAGGGTTTGAGTGAGGGTACAGGTTAGGCATTGTGGTTCCGGTCATGGTTAGGTTTAGTTTAGGGTTAGGGTTAGGGTTAGGGTTAGGGTTAGGGTTAGGGTTAGGGTTAGGTTTCTAATTAGTTTTCGGGTTAGAATTAGAGTTAGGGTTAATGTTTGGGTTAGGCTTTGGTCTTAGGGGTTAGGGTTTGGGTTAGGGTTAGTGTTATCGTTAGGGCTTAGGGGTTTCAGGTTAGTGTTCTGCTTAGGGCTAGGGTTAGCATTAGGGTTAGGGTTGAAGGATACTGTTAGGAGTTAGAGTGAGGGTTACGGTTAGTTTTACAGCTAAGGTGAGGGTTTAGGGTAAGTGTTATGATTAGGGTTAGAGTTAGAGTTAGGTTTAGATTCAGAGTTAGGGTTAGGTGTAGGATAAGAGTTAGCTTTATATCCAGGTTTAGGAGTAGAGTTAGTGTTCTATTTAGGGTCAAGGTTAGAATTAGGGTTAGGATCAGGATTATGATTAGGTTTAGTTTCAGAGCTGTTGTAAGGGTTAAATTTAGGGTTAGAGAGGGACTAGCGTTATGGTTAGGGTTAGGTTTAAGGTAAGGGTTTGGGTTGGGTTTAGGTTGAAGGTTAGGGTTAGGGTTTGGATGAAGTTTAGGTTAGGGTTAAGGTTATTTTTATGGTTAGGGCTAGAGTTTGGGTTTATGTTCAGGTTAGTGTTAAGGTTAGGTTTAGGGTTCGGTTAGGGTTAGGGCTTATGTTTAGGGTTAGCGTTAGGTTTAGGTTCAGGGTTAGTGTGAAGTTTAGGTTAAGGGCGAAAGTTAGAAATAGGTTTAGGAGTATAGATAGTGTTAGACGTTAAGTTTAGGGTGTTAGGGTTACGTTTATGGTAGGGTAGAATTGAGTTTAGGGTTAATATTAGGATTAGGGTTAGATTAGGGTTACTGTTCGTATTAGGGTTAGGTTTAGGGATAAGTTTGGAGATAACATTATGTTTAGGGTTGGGGATACGGTTAAGGGTTAGGGAGAGGGTTAGGGTTAGGTTTACACTTAAGGTGAGGGTTATGGTAATTGTTATGGTTAGCGTTAGAGTTGCAGTTAGCCTTAGGTTTAGGGTGAAGTTTCCGTTAATAGTCAGGGTTAGGGTTAAGGTTAGATTAGGGTTAAGGTTGGTGTTAGAGGTCGGTATAGGTTTAGGTTTAGGGTTTGGGCAAGGTTAGGGTTAAGGCTAGGTTTACGGTAAATGGTAGGGCTAGGTTAGGGTTGTTAGGGTTAGGTTTAGAGTAAGAATTAGTGCTAGGAATTAGGGTTAGGGTTAGCGTCAGGTTTAGAGTTATTGTTAGGTTTAGGGTTAAGTTTAAGGCAGAGTTAAGGTTAGGGTTAATTTTAGGGTTAGAGGAAGAGTCAGGTTTAGGTAAGTGTTAGGGCTAGGATGAAGGATAGCGTTAGGGTTAGGAAAAGGGTTAGGGGATCGTGTGAGTGTTAGTGTTAGGTTCACAATTAAGCTGATGTTTTACGGTGTTACGGTTAGGGGTAGGGTTAGGGTTAGGTTTAGGGTTAGGCCTAGATTTAGGGGATTGTTTACGGTTTGGTTTAGTTTTAGGTTTAGGGTTCGGCTTAGGTTTTGGGTAAAATGAGGTCAAGGATGAGGGTTAGGGTAAGGGTTAGGGTTTGGTGTTTGAGTTAAGGTTAGGGGTAGCTTTAGGGGTAGATTTAGTGTTAAGGTTAGGTTTAGGTGTTTGGGTAAATATTAGGGTCAGGTATAGGGTTAGGTTTAGGGTTAGGGTTAGGTTTTGGATTAGGGTTAGGTTTAGGGTGAAGTTGAAGTTAAGGGTGAGAGTTGAGCTGAGGGTTAGAGTTAGTGGTTAGGGTTAGGGTTAAGTTTAGGATGAAGTTTAGGGTTAAGGTTAGGTTTCGATTTAGGGTTAGGTTAAGTGTTAGGGTTAAGTCTTGTTAAGTTTAGGACTAGGTGAAGGTTAGGGATAGGGTTAGGTTAAGGTTTGGGGTTAGGTTTTGATGTTAGGGTGAGGGTTATTGCTGGGTTTCCATTGAAGCTGAGTGTGTAGGGTAAGTTTTAGCGTTAGGAATAGGGTTAGAGTTAGATTTGGGGTCAGGGTTAGAGTTAAGTTTCGGGTTAGGTTTATGGTTAGGTTTAGGGCTAGGGTCAGGGTTGGGGGAGATTTAGTGTTACGTTTAGTTTTAGGGTTAGTGTTAGGGTGAAGTTTATGTTAAGCATGAGGTTTAGGGTTGCGGTTAGGGTTCAGGTTCGGGTCAGGGTTAGGTTAGGTTCAGGTTGAGGTTTAGGGTTATGTTTAGTATTAGTGTTAATTTTGGTTAGGGTTAGGGTTTGAATGAAGTTAGGGTAGGTTTAGGGTTATGGTTAGTGTGAAATTTTGGTTAAGGGTGAGGTTTCAGCTTAGGGTAAGGGTTTGAGTTATATTTACTGGTTAAGGTTATGTTAAGGGTTTCGATTAGGTTTAGGCTAAGGATTTGGGTTAGAGTTAGGGTTAGGGGTTAGTGTTTCAGTTAGGTTTAGGATAGGGTTGTACTTAGGGTCAAGTTTAGGGTTACGGTTAGATTTAGAGTTACGATTACAGTTAAGGTGAGGGTTTTGGGTAAGTGTTAGGATTAGGGTTAGGGTTAGGGCTAGGGTTAGGGTTAGAGTTAGGGTTAGGGGTTAGGGTTAGGTTTAAGTTTATGATAGGCTTCAAGTTAGGTTAAGGTTAGGTTAGTGTTAGGGTCAGTGTTAGGATTAGGATTAGGTTTAGGGCGAGGGTTAGGGTCAGAGATATACTAAGGGTTATGTTTAGGGTCACAAGTGGGCCAAGGTTAAGGTTAGGGTTAAAGTTAGGGTTAGCTTTAGGTTAGGGATAGGGTGAAGTTTTAAGATAGCTTGAGGGTTAGGGTTATGGCTAAGGTTTGGGTTTGTTTTTAGGTTAGTGTTAAGGTTGTGTTTAGGGTTATAGCTAAGTTTCCGGGTTTTGTTTAGCTTTAGGGTTAGGGTTAGATTTTAGGTTAGACTTAGGTATAAGAGTTAGGGTTACGATTTGTGTTAGGCATTGTGGTTGGGGTGAGGGTTAGATTTAGGGTTAGGGTTGGGTAGGTTTAGGATTATGGTTATGGTAAGGTGTCAGAGGTTAGAGGTGTAGTTTAGGGTTAGGGTTTGAGTGAGGGTACAGGTTAGGCATTGTGGTTCCGGTCATGGTTAGGTTTAGTTTAGGGTTAGGGTTAGGTTTCTAATTAGTTTTCGGGTTAGAGTTAGAGTTAGGGTTAATGTTTGGGTTAGGCTTTGGTCTTAGGGGTTAGGGTTTGGGTTAGGGTTAGTGTTATCGTTAGGGCTTAGGGGTTTCAGGTTAGTGTTCTGCTTAGGGCTAGGGTTAGCATTAGGGTTAGGGTTGAAGGATACTGTTATTAGTTAGAGTGAGGGTTACGGTTAGTTTTACAGCTAAGGTGAGGGTTTAGGGTAAGTGTTATGATTAGGGTTAGAGTTAGAGTTAGGTTTAGATTCAGAGTTAGGGTTAGGTGTAGGATAAGAGTTAGCTTTATATCCAGGTTTAGGAGTAGAGTTAGTGTTCTATTTAGGGTCAAGGTTAGAATTAGGGTTAGGATCAGGATTATGATTAGGTTTAGTTTCAGAGCTGTTGTAAGGGTTAAATTTAGGGTTAGAGAGGGACTAGCGTTATGGTTAGGGTTAGGTTTAAGGTAAGGGTTTGGGTTGGGTTTAGGTTGAAGGTTAGGGTTAGGGTTTGGATGAAGTTTAGGTTAGGGTTAAGGTTATTTTTATGGTTAGGGCTTGAGTTTGCGTTTATGTTCAGGTTAGTGTTAAGGTTAGGTTTAGGGTTCGGTTAGGGTTAGGGCTTATGTTTAGGGTTAGCGTTAGTTTTAGGTTCAGGGTTAGTGTGAAGTTTAGGTTAAGGGCGAAAGTTAGAAATAGGTTTAGGAGTATAGATAGTGTTAGACGTTAAGTTTAGGGTGTTAGGGTTACGTTTATGGTAGGGTAGAATTGAGATTAGGGTTAATATTAGGATTAGGGTTAGATTAGGGTTACTGTTCGTATTAGGGTTAGGTTTAGGGATAAGTTTGGAGATAACATTATGTTTAGGGTTGGGGATACGGTTAAGGGTTAGGGAGAGGGTTAGGGTTAGGTTTACACTTAAGGTGAGGGTTATGGTAATTGTTATGGTTAGCGTTAGAGTTGGAGTTAGCCTTAGGTTTAGGGTGAAGTTTCCGTTAATAGTCAGGGTTAGGGTTAAGGTTAGATTAGGGTTAAGGTTGGTGTTAGAGGTCGGTATAGGTTTAGGTTTAGGGTTTGGGCAAGGTTAGGGTTAAGGCTAGGTTTACGGTAAATGGTAGGGCTAGGTTAGGGTTGTTAGGGTTAGGTTTAGAGTAAGAATTAGTGCTAGGAATTAGGGTTAGGGTTAGCGTCAGGTTTAGAGTTATTGTTAGGTTTAGGGTTAAGTTTAAGGCAGAGTTAAGGTTAGGGTTAATTTTAGGGTTAGAGGAAGAGTCAGGTTTAGGTAAGTGTTAGGGCTAGGATGAAGGATAGCGTTAGGGTTAGGAAAAGGGTTAGGGGATCGTGTGAGTGTTAGTGTTAGGTTCACAATTAAGCTGATGTTTTACGGTGATACGGTTAGGGGTAGGGTTAGGGTTAGGTTTAGGGTTAGGCCTAGATTTAGGGGATTGTTTACGGTTTGGTTTAGTTTTAGGTTTAGGGTTCGGCTTAGGTTTTGGGTAAAATGAGGTCAAGGATGAGGGTTAGGGTAAGGGTTAGGGTTTGGTGTTTGAGTTAAGGTTAGGGGTAGGTTTAGTGTTAAGGTTAGGTTTAGGTGTTTGGGTAAATATTAGGGTCAGGTATAGGGTTAGGTTTAGGGTTAGGGTTAGGTTTTGGATTAGGGTTAGGTTTAGGGTGAAGTTGAAGTTAAGGGTGAGAGTTGAGCTGAGGGTTAGAGTTAGTGGTTAGGGTTAGGGTTAAGTTTAGGATGAAGTTTAGGGTTAAGGTTAGGTTTCGATTTAGGGTTAGATTAAGTGTTAGGGTTAAGTGTTGTTAAGTTTAGGACTAGGTGAAGGTTAGGGATAGGGTTAGGTTAAGGTTTGGGGTTAGGTTTTGATGTTAGGGTGAGGGTTATTGCTGGGTTTCCATTGAAGCTGAGTGTGTAGGGTAAGTTTTAGCGTTAGGAATAGGGTTAGAGTTAGATTTGGGGTCAGGGTTAGAGTTAAGTTTCGGGTTAGGTTTATGGTTAGGTTTAGGGCTAGGGTCAGGGTTGGGGGAGATTTAGTGTTACGTTTAGTTTTAGGGTTAGTGTTAGGGTGAAGTTTATGTTAAGCATGAGGTTTAGGGTTGCGGTTAGGGTTCAGGTTCGGGTCAGGGTTAGGTTAGGTTCAGGTTGAGGTTTAGGGTTATGTTTAGTATTAGTGTTAATTTTGGTTAGGGTTAGGGTTTGAATGAAGTTAGGGTAGGTTCAGGGTTATGGTTAGTGTGAAATTTTGGTTAAGGGTGAGGGTTCACCTTAGGGTAAGGGTTTGAGTTATATTTACTGGTTAAGGTTATGTTAAGGGTTTCGATTAGGTTTAGCCTAAGGATTTGGGTTAGAGTTAGGGTTAGGGGTTAGTGTTTCAGTTAGGTTTAGGATAGGGTTGTACTTAGGGTCAAGTTTAGGGTTACGGTTAGATTTAGAGTTACGATTACAGTTAAGGTGAGGGTTTTGGGTAAGTGTTAGGATTAGGGTTAGGGTTAGGGCTAGGGTTAGGGTTAGAGTTAGGGTTAGGGGTTAGGGTTAGGTTTAAGTTTATGATAGGCTTCAAGTTAGGTTAAGGTTAGGTTAGTGTTAGGGTCAGTGTTAGGATTAGGATTAGGTTTAGGGCGAGGGTTAGGGTCAGAGATATACTAAGGGTTATGTTTAGGGTCACAAGTGGGCCAAGGTTAAGGTTAGGGTTAAAGTTAGGGTTAGCTTTAGGTTAGGGATAGGGTGAAGTTTTAAGATAGCTTGAGGGTTAGGGTTATGGCTAAGGTTTGGGTTTGTTTTTAGGTTAGTGTTAAGGTTGTGTTTAGGGTTATAGCTAAGTTTCCGGGTTTTGTTTAGCTTTAGGGTTAGGGTTAGATTTTAGGTTAGACTTAGGTATAAGAGTTAGGGTTACGATTTGTGTTAGGCATTGTGGTTGGGGTGAGGGTTAGATTTAGGGTTAGGGTTGGGTAGGTTTAGGATTATGGTTATGGTAAGGTGTCAGAGGTTAGAGGTGTAGTTTAGGGTTAGGGTTTGAGTGAGGGTACAGGTTAGGCATTGTGGTTCCGGTCATGGTTAGGTTTAGTTTAGGGTTAGGGTTAGGGTTAGGGTTAGGGTTAGGGTTAGGGTTAGGGTTAGGTTTCTAATTAGTTTTCGGGTTAGAATTAGAGTTAGGGTTAATGTTTGGGTTAGGCTTTGGTCTTAGGGGTTAGGGTTTGGGTTAGGGTTAGTGTTATCGTTAGGGCTTAGGGGTTTCAGGTTAGTGTTCTGCTTAGGGCTAGGGTTAGCATTAGGGTTAGGGTTGAAGGATACTGTTAGGAGTTAGAGTGAGGGTTACGGTTAGTTTTACAGCTAAGGTGAGGGTTTAGGGTAAGTGTTATGATTAGGGTTAGAGTTAGAGTTAGGTTTAGATTCAGAGTTAGGGTTAGGTGTAGGATAAGAGTTAGCTTTATATCCAGGTTTAGGAGTAGAGTTAGTGTTCTATTTAGGGTCAAGGTTAGAATTAGGGTTAGGATCAGGATTATGATTAGGTTTAGTTTCAGAGCTGTTGTAAGGGTTAAATTTAGGGTTAGAGAGGGACTAGCGTTATGGTTAGGGTTAGGTTTAAGGTAAGGGTTTGGGTTGGGTTTAGGTTGAAGGTTAGGGTTAGGGTTTGGATGAAGTTTAGGTTAGGGTTAAGGTTATTTTTATGGTTAGGGCTAGAGTTTGGGTTTATGTTCAGGTTAGTGTTAAGGTTAGGTTTAGGGTTCGGTTAGGGTTAGGGCTTATGTTTAGGGTTAGCGTTAGGTTTAGGTTCAGGGTTAGTGTGAAGTTTAGGTTAAGGGCGAAAGTTAGAAATAGGTTTAGGAGTATAGATAGTGTTAGACGTTAAGTTTAGGGTGTTAGGGTTACGTTTATGGTAGGGTAGAATTGAGTTTAGGGTTAATATTAGGATTAGGGTTAGATTAGGGTTACTGTTCGTATTAGGGTTAGGTTTAGGGATAAGTTTGGAGATAACATTATGTTTAGGGTTGGGGATACGGTTAAGGGTTAGGGAGAGGGTTAGGGTTAGGTTTACACTTAAGGTGAGGGTTATGGTAATTGTTATGGTTAGCGTTAGAGTTGCAGTTAGCCTTAGGTTTAGGGTGAAGTTTCCGTTAATAGTCAGGGTTAGGGTTAAGGTTAGATTAGGGTTAAGGTTGGTGTTAGAGGTCGGTATAGGTTTAGGTTTAGGGTTTGGGCAAGGTTAGGGTTAAGGCTAGGTTTACGGTAAATGGTAGGGCTAGGTTAGGGTTGTTAGGGTTAGGTTTAGAGTAAGAATTAGTGCTAGGAATTAGGGTTAGGGTTAGCGTCAGGTTTAGAGTTATTGTTAGGTTTAGGGTTAAGTTTAAGGCAGAGTTAAGGTTAGGGTTAATTTTAGGGTTAGAGGAAGAGTCAGGTTTAGGTAAGTGTTAGGGCTAGGATGAAGGATAGCGTTAGGGTTAGGAAAAGGGTTAGGGGATCGTGTGAGTGTTAGTGTTAGGTTCACAATTAAGCTGATGTTTTACGGTGTTACGGTTAGGGGTAGGGTTAGGGTTAGGTTTAGGGTTAGGCCTAGATTTAGGGGATTGTTTACGGTTTGGTTTAGTTTTAGGTTTAGGGTTCGGCTTAGGTTTTGGGTAAAATGAGGTCAAGGATGAGGGTTAGGGTAAGGGTTAGGGTTTGGTGTTTGAGTTAAGGTTAGGGGTAGCTTTAGGGGTAGATTTAGTGTTAAGGTTAGGTTTAGGTGTTTGGGTAAATATTAGGGTCAGGTATAGGGTTAGGTTTAGGGTTAGGGTTAGGTTTTGGATTAGGGTTAGGTTTAGGGTGAAGTTGAAGTTAAGGGTGAGAGTTGAGCTGAGGGTTAGAGTTAGTGGTTAGGGTTAGGGTTAAGTTTAGGATGAAGTTTAGGGTTAAGGTTAGGTTTCGATTTAGGGTTAGGTTAAGTGTTAGGGTTAAGTCTTGTTAAGTTTAGGACTAGGTGAAGGTTAGGGATAGGGTTAGGTTAAGGTTTGGGGTTAGGTTTTGATGTTAGGGTGAGGGTTATTGCTGGGTTTCCATTGAAGCTGAGTGTGTAGGGTAAGTTTTAGCGTTAGGAATAGGGTTAGAGTTAGATTTGGGGTCAGGGTTAGAGTTAAGTTTCGGGTTAGGTTTATGGTTAGGTTTAGGGCTAGGGTCAGGGTTGGGGGAGATTTAGTGTTACGTTTAGTTTTAGGGTTAGTGTTAGGGTGAAGTTTATGTTAAGCATGAGGTTTAGGGTTGCGGTTAGGGTTCAGGTTCGGGTCAGGGTTAGGTTAGGTTCAGGTTGAGGTTTAGGGTTATGTTTAGTATTAGTGTTAATTTTGGTTAGGGTTAGGGTTTGAATGAAGTTAGGGTAGGTTTAGGGTTATGGTTAGTGTGAAATTTTGGTTAAGGGTGAGGTTTCAGCTTAGGGTAAGGGTTTGAGTTATATTTACTGGTTAAGGTTATGTTAAGGGTTTCGATTAGGTTTAGGCTAAGGATTTGGGTTAGAGTTAGGGTTAGGGGTTAGTGTTTCAGTTAGGTTTAGGATAGGGTTGTACTTAGGGTCAAGTTTAGGGTTACGGTTAGATTTAGAGTTACGATTACAGTTAAGGTGAGGGTTTTGGGTAAGTGTTAGGATTAGGGTTAGGGTTAGGGCTAGGGTTAGGGTTAGAGTTAGGGTTAGGGGTTAGGGTTAGGTTTAAGTTTATGATAGGCTTCAAGTTAGGTTAAGGTTAGGTTAGTGTTAGGGTCAGTGTTAGGATTAGGATTAGGTTTAGGGCGAGGGTTAGGGTCAGAGATATACTAAGGGTTATGTTTAGGGTCACAAGTGGGCCAAGGTTAAGGTTAGGGTTAAAGTTAGGGTTAGCTTTAGGTTAGGGATAGGGTGAAGTTTTCAGATAGCTTGAGGGTTAGGGTTATGGCTAAGGTTTGGGTTTGTTTTTAGGTTAGTGTTAAGGTTGTGTTTAGGGTTATAGCTAAGTTTCCGGGTTTTGTTTAGCTTTAGGGTTAGGGTTAGATTTTAGGTTAGACTTAGGTATAAGAGTTAGGGTTACGATTTGTGTTAGGCATTGTGGTTGGGGTGAGGGTTAGATTTAGGGTTAGGGTTGGGTAGGTTTAGGATTATGGTTATGGTAAGGTGTCAGAGGTTAGAGGTGTAGTTTAGGGTTAGGGTTTGAGTGAGGGTACAGGTTAGGCATTGTGGTTCCGGTCATGGTTAGGTTTAGTTTAGGGTTAGGGTTAGGTTTCTAATTAGTTTTCGGGTTAGAGTTAGAGTTAGGGTTAATGTTTGGGTTAGGCTTTGGTCTTAGGGGTTAGGGTTTGGGTTAGGGTTAGTGTTATCGTTAGGGCTTAGGGGTTTCAGGTTAGTGTTCTGCTTATGGCTAGGGTTAGCATTAGGGTTAGGGTTGAAGGATACTGTTAGGAGTTAGAGTGAGGGATACGGTTAGTTTTACAGCTAAGGTGAGGGTTTAGGGTAAGTGTTATGATTAGGGTTAGAGTTAGGTTTAGTTTCAGAGTTAGGGTTAGGTGTAGGATAAGAGTTAGCTTTATATCCAGGTTTAGGAGTAGAGTTAGTGTTCTATTTAGGGTCAAGGTTAGAATTAGGGTTAGAATCAGGATTATGTTTAGGTTTAGTTTCAGAGCTGTTGTAAGGGTTAAATTTAGGGTTAGAGAGGGACTAGCGTTATGGTTAGGGTTAGGTTTAAGGTAAGGGTTTGGGTTGGGTTTAGGTTGAAGGTTAGGGTTAGGGTTTGGATGAAGTTTAGGTTAGGGTTAAGGTTATTTTTATGGTTAGGGCTAGAGTTTGGGTTTGTGTTCAGGTTAGTGTTAAGGTTAGGTTTAGGGTTCGGTTAGGGTTAGGGCTTATGTTTAGGGTTAGCGTTAGGTTTAGGTTCAGGGTTAGTGTGAAGTTTAGGTTAAGGGCGAAAGTTAGAAATAGGTTTAGGAGTATAGATAGTGTTAGACGTTAAGTTTAGGGCGTTAGGGTTAGGTTTATGGTAGGTTAGGATTGAGTTTAGGGTTAATATTAGGATTAGGGTTAGATTAGGGTTACTGTTCGTATTAGGGTTAGGTTTAGGGATAAGTTTGGAGATAACATTATGTTTAGGGTTGGGGATACGGTTAAGGGTTAGGGAGAGGGTTAGGGTTAGGTTTCCACTTAAGGTGAGGGTTATGGTAATTGTTATGGTTAGCGTTAGAGTTGGAGTTAGCCTTAGGTTTAGGGTGAAGTTTCCGTTAATAGTCAGGGTTAGGGTTAAGGTTAGATTAGGGTTAAGGTTGGTGTTAGAGGTCGGTATAGGTTTAGGTTTAGGGTTTGGGTAAGGTTAGGGTTAAGGCTAGGTTTACGGTAAATGGTAGGGCTAGGTTAGGGTTGTTAGGGTTAGGTTTAGAGTAAGAATTAGTGCTAGGAATTAGGGTTAGGGTTAGCGTCAGGTTTAGAGTTATTGTTAGGTTTAGGGTTAAGTTTAAGGCAGAGTTAAGGTTAGGGTTAATTTTAGGGTTAGAGGAAGAGTCAGGTTTAGGTAAGTGTTAGGGCTAGGATGAAGGATAGCGTTAGGGTTAGGAAAAGGGTTAGGGGATCGTGTGAGTGTTAGTGTTAGGTTCACAATTAAGCTGATGTTTTACGGTGTTACGGTTAGGGGTAGGGTTAGGGTTAGGTTTAGGGTTAGGCCTAGATTTAGGGGATTGTTTACGGTTTGGTTTAGTTTTAGGTTTAGGGTTCGGCTTAGGTTTTGGGTAAAATGAGGTCAAGGATGAGGGTTAGGGTAAGGGTTAGGGTTTGGTGTTTGAGTTAAGGTTAGGGGTAGCTTTAGGGGTAGGTTTAGTGTTAGGGTTAGGTTTAGGTGTTTGGGTAAATATTAGGGTCAGGTATAGGGTTAGGTTTAGGGTTAGGGTTAGGTTTTGGTTTAGGGTTAGGTTTAGGGTGAAGTTGAAGTTAAGGGTGAGAGTTGAGCTGAGGGTTAGAGTTAGTGGTTAGGGTTAGGGTTAAGTTTAGGATGAAGTTTAGGGTTAAGGTTAGGTTTCGATTTAGGGTTAGGTTAAGTGTTAGGGTTAAGTGTTGTTAAGTTTGGACTAGGTAAAGGTTAGGGATAGGGTTAGGTTAAGGTTTGGGGTTAGGTTTTGATGTTAGGGTGAGGGTTATTGCTGGGTTTCCATTGAAGCTGAGTGTGTAGGGAAAGTTTTAGCGTTAGGAATAGGGTTAGAGTTAGATTTGGGGTCAGGGTTAGAGTTAAGTTTCGGGTTAGGTTTATGGTTAGGTTTAGGGCTAGGGTCAGGGTTGGGGGAGATTTAGTGTTACGTTTAGTTTTAGGGTTAGTGTTAGGGTGAAGTTTATGTTAAGCATGAGGTTTAGGGTTGCGGTTAGGGTTCAGGTTCGGGTCAGGGTTAGGTTAGGTTCAGGTTGAGGTTTAGGGTTATGTTTAGTATTAGTGTTAATTTTGGTTAGGGTTAGGGTTTGAATGAAGTTAGGGTAGGTTTAGGGTTATGGTTAGTGTGAAATTTTGGTTAAGGGTGAGGGTTCGGCTTAGGGTAAGGGTTTGAGTTATATTTACTGGTTAAGGTTATGTTAAGGGTTTCGATTAGGTTTAGGCTAAGGATTTGGGTTAGAGTTAGGGTTAGGGGTTAGTGTTTCAGTTAGGTTTAGGATAGGGTTGTACTTAGGGTCAAGTTTAGGGTTATGGTTAGATTTAGAGTTACGATTACAGTTAAGGTGAGGGTTTTGGGTAAGTGTTAGGATTAGGGTTAGGGTTAGGGCTAGGGTTAGGGTTAGAGTTAGGGTTAGGGGTTAGGGTTAGGTTTAAGTTTATGATAGGCTTCAAGTTAGGTTAAGGTTAGGTTAGTGTTAGGGTCAGTGTTAGGATTAGGATTAGGTTTAGGGCGAGGGTTAGGGTCAGAGATATACTAAGGGTTATGTTTAGGGTCACAAGTGGGCCAAGGTTAAGGTTAGGGTTAAAGTTAGGGTTAGCTTTAGGTTAGGGATAGGGTGAAGTTTAAGAGAGGTTGAGGGTTAGGGTTATGGCTAAGGTTTGGGTTTGTTTTTAGGTTAGTGTTAAGGTTGTGTTTAGGGTTAGAGCTAAGTTACCGGGTTTTGTTTAGCTTTAGGGTTAGGGTTAGATTTTAGGTTAGACTTAGGTATAAGAGTTAGGGTTACGATTTGTGTTAGGCATTGTGGTTGGGGTGAGGGTTAGATTTAGGGTTAGGGTTGGGTAGGTTTAGGATGATGGTTATGGTAAGGTGTCAGAGGTTAGAGGTGTAGTTTAGGGTTAGGGTTTGAGTGAGGGTACAGGTTAGGCATTGTGGTTCCGGTCATGGTTAGGTTTAGTTTAGGGTTAGGGTTAGGGTTAGGGTTAGGGGTAGGGTTAAGATTAGGCTTAGGTTTAGGGTTAGGGTTAGGGTTAGGGTTAGGGTTAGGTTTCTAATTAGTTTTCGGGTTAGAGTTAGAGTTAAGGTTAATGTTTGGGTTAGGCTTTGGTCTTAGGGTTTGGGTTAGGTTTAGTGTTATCGTTAGGGCTCAGGGGTTTCAGGTTAGTGTTCTGCTTAGGGCTAGGGTTAGCATTAGGGTTAGGGTTGAAGGATACTGTTAGGAGTTAGAGTGAGGGTTACGGTTAGTTTTACAGCTAAGGTCAGGGTTTAGGGTAAGTGTTATGATTATGGTTAGAGTTAGGTTTAGATTCAGAGTTAGGGTTAGGTGTAGGATAAGAGTTAGCTTTATATCCAGGTTTAGGAGTAGAGTTAGTGTTCTATTTAGGGTCAAGGTTAGAAATAGGGTTAGGATCAGGATTATGTTTAGGTTTAGTTTCAGAGCTGTTGTAAGGGTTAAATTTAGGGTTAGAGAGGGACTAGCGTTATGGTTAGGGTTAGGTTTAAGGTAAGGGTTGGGGTTGGGTTTAGGTTGAAGGTTAGGGTTAGGGTTTGGATGAAGTTTAGGTTAGGGTTAAGGTTATTTTTATGGTTAGGGCTAGAGTTTGGGTTTGTGTTCAGGTTAGTGTTAAGGTTAGGTTTAGGGTTCGGTTAGGGTTAGGGCTTATGTTTAGGGTTAGCGTTAGGTTTAGGTTCAGGGTTAGTGTGAAGTTGAGGTTAAGGGCGAAAGTTAGAAATAGGTTTAGGAGTATAGATAGTGTTAGACGTTAAGTTTGGGGTGTTAGGGTTAGGTTTATGGTAGGGTAGGATTGAGTTTAGGGTTAATATTAGGATTAGGGTTAGATTAGGGTTACTGTTCGTATTAGGGTTAGGTTTAGGGATAAGTTTGGAGATAACATTATGTTTAGGGTTGGGGATACGGTTAAGGGTTAGGGAGAGGGTTAGGGTTAGGTTTACACTTAAGGTGAGGGTTATGGTAATTGTTATGGTTAGCGTTAGAGTTGGAGTTAGCCTTAGGTTTAGGGTGAAGTTTCCGTTAATAGTCAGGGTTAGGGTTAAGGTTAGATTAGGGTTAAGTTTGGTGTTAGAGGTCGGTATAGGTTTAGGTTTAGGGTTTGGGCAAGGTTAGGGTTAAGGCTAGGTTTACGGTAAATGGTAGGGCTAGGTTAGGGTTGTTAGGGTTTGGTTTAGAGTAAGAATTAGTGCTAGGAATTAGGGTTAGCGTTAGCGTCAGGTTTAGAGTTATTGTTAGGTTTAGGGTTAAGTTTAAGGCAAAGTTAAGGTTAGGGTTAATTTTAGGGTTAGAGGAAGAGTCAGGTTTAGGTAAGTGTTAGGGCTAGGATGAAGGATAGCGTTAGGGTTAGGAAAAGGGTTAGGGGATCGTGTGAGTGTTAGTGTTAGGTTCACAATTAAGCTGATGTTTTACGGTGTTACGGTTAGGGGTAGGGTTAGGGTTAGGTTTAGGGTTAGGCTTAGATTTAGGGGATTGTTTACGGTTTGGTTTAGTTTTAGGTTTAGGGTTCGGCTTAGGTTTTGGGTAAAATGAGGTCAAGGATGAGGGTTAGGGTAAGGGTTAGGGTTTGATGTTTGAGTTAAGGTTAGGGGTAGCTTTAGGGGTAGGTTTAGTGTTAGGGTTAGGTTTAGGTGTTTGGGTAAATATTAGGGTCAGGTATAGGGTTAGGTTTAGGGTTAGGGTTAGGTTTTGGTTTAGGGTTAGGTTTAGGGTGAAGTTGAAGTTAAGGGTGAGAGTTGAGCTGAGGGTTAGAGTTAGTGGTTAGGGTTAGGGTTAAGTTTAGGATGAAGTTTAGGGTTAAGGTTAGGTTTCGATTTAGGGTTAGGTTAAGTGTTAGGGTTAAGTCTTGTTAAGTTTAGGACTAGGTGAAGGTTAGGGATAGGGTTAGGTTAAGGTTTGGGGTTAGGTTTTGATTTTAGGGTGAGGGTTATTGCTGGATTTCCATTGAAGCTGAGTGTGTAGGGTAAGTTTTAGCGTTAGGAATAGGGTTAGAGTTAGATTTGGGGTCAGGGTTAGAGTTAAGTTTCGGGTTAGGTTTATGGTTAGGTTTAGGGCTAGGGTCAGGGTTGGGGGAGATTTAGTGTTACGTTTAGTTTTAGGGTTAGTGTTAGGGTGAAGTTTATGTTAAGCATGAGGTTTAGGGTTGCGGTTAGGGTTCAGGTTCGGGTCAGGGTTAGGTTAGGTTCAGGTTGAGGTTTAGGGTTATGTTTAGTATTAGTGTTAATTTTGGTTAGGGTTAGGGTTTGAATGAAGTTAGGGTAGGTTTAGGGTTATGGTTAGTGTGAAATTTTGATTAAGGGTGAGGGTTCGGCTTAGGGTAAGGGTTTGAGTTATATTTACTGGTTAAGGTTATGTTAAGGGTTTCGATTAGGTTTAGCCTAAGGATTTGGGTTAGAGTTAGGGTTAGGGGTTAGTGTTTCAGTTAGGTTTAGGATAGGGTTGTACTTAGGGTCAAGTTTAGGGTTACGGTTAGATTTAGAGTTACGATTACAGTTAAGGTGAGGGTTTTGGGTAAGTGTTAGGATTAGGGTTAGGGTTAGGGCTAGGGTTAGGGTTAGAGTTAGGGTTAGGGGTTAGGGTTAGGTTTAAGTTTATGATAGGCTTCAAGTTAGGTTAAGGTTAGGTTAGTGTTAGGGTCAGTGTTAGGATTAGGATTAGGTTTAGGGCGAGGGTTAGGGTCAGAGATATACTAAGGGTTATGTTTAGGGTCACAAGTGGGCCAAGGTTAAGGTTAGGGTTAAAGTTAGGGTTAGCTTTAGGTTAGGGATAGGGTGAAGTTTAAGATAGCTTGAGGGTTAGGGTTATGGCTAAGGTTTGGGTTTGTTTTGAGGTTAGTGTTAAGGTTGTGTTTAGGGTTATAGCTAAGTTTCCGGGTTTTGTTTAGCTTTAGGGTTAGGGTTAGATTTTAGGTTAGACTTAGGTATAAGAGTTAGGGTTACGATTTGTGTTAGGCATTGTGGTTGGGGTGAGGGTTAGATTTAGGGTTAGGGTTGGGTAGGTTTAGGATTATGGTTCTGGTAAGGTGTCAGGGGTTAGAGGTGTAGTTTAGGGTTAGGGTTTGAGTGAGGGTACAGGTTAGGCATTGTGGTTCCGGTCATGGTTAGGTTTAGTTTAGGGTTAGGGTTAGGGTTAGGGTTAGGGTTAGGGTTAGGGTTAGGGTTAGGGTTAGGTTTCTAATTAGTTTTCGGGTTAGAGTTAGAGTTAGGGTTAATGTTTGGGTTAGGCTTTTGTCTTAGGGGTTAGGGTTTGGGTTAGGGTTATTGTTATCGTTAGGGCTTAGGGGTTTCAGGTTAGTGTTCTGCTTAGGGCTAGGGTTAGCATTAGGGTTAGGGTTGAAGGATACTGTTAGGAGTTAGAGTGAGGGTTACGGTTAGTTTTACAGCTAAGGTGAGGGTTTAGGGTAAGTGTTATGATTAGGGTTAGAGTTAGAGTTAGGTTTAGATTCAGAGTTAGGGTTAGGTGTAGGATAAGAGTTAGCTTTATATCCAGGTTTAGGAGTAGAGTTAGTGTTCTATTTAGGGTCAAGGTTAGAATTAGGGTTAGGATCAGGATTATGATTAGGTTTCGTTTCAGAGCTGTTGTAAGGGTTAAATTTAGGGTTAGAGAGGGACTAGCGTTATGGTTAGGGTTAGGTTTAAGGTAAGGGTTTGGGTTGGGTTTAGGTTGAAGGTTAGGGTTAGGGTTTGGATGAAGTTTAGGTTAGGGTTAAGGTTATTTTTATGGTTAGGGCTAGAGTTTGGGTTTGTGTTCAGGTTAGTGTTAAGGTTAGGTTTAGGGTTCGTTTAGGGTTAGGGCTTATGTTTAGGGTTAGCGTTAGGTTTAGGTTCAGGGTTAGTGTGAAGTTTAGGTTAAGGGCGAAAGTTAGAAATAGGTTTAGGAGTATAGATAGTGTTAGACGTTAAGTTTAGGGTGTTAGGGTTAGGTTTATGGTTAGGGTAGGGTTGAGTTTAGGGTTAATATTAGGATTAGGGTTAGATTAGGGTTACTGTTCGTATTAGGGTTAGGTTTAGGGATAAGTTTGGAGATAACATTATGTTTAGGGTTGGGGATACGGTTAAGGGTTAGGGAGAGGGTTAGGGTTAGGTTTACACTTAAGGTGAGGGTTATGGTAATTGTTATGGTTAGCGTTAGAGTTGCAGTTAGCCTTAGGTTTAGGGTGAAGTTTCCGTTAATAGTCAGGGTTAGGGTTAAGGTTAGATTAGGGTTAAGGTTGGTGTTAGAGGTCGGTATAGGTTTAGGTTTAGGGTTTGGGCAAGGTTAGGGTTAAGGCTAGGTTTACGGTAAATGGTAGGGCTAGGTTAGGGTTGTTAGGGTTAGGTTTAGAGTAAGAATTAGTGCTAGGAATTAGGGTTAGGGTTAGCGTCAGGTTTAGAGTTATTGTTAGGTTTAGGGTTAAGTTTAAGGCAGAGTTAAGGTTAGGGTTAATTTTAGGGTTAGAGGAAGAGTCAGGTTTAGGTAAGTGTTAGGGCTAGGATGAAGGATAGCGTTAGGGTTAGGAAAAGGGTTAGGGGATCGTGTGAGTGTTAGTGTTAGGTTCACAATTAAGCTGATGTTTTACGGTGTTACGGTTAGGGGTAGGGTTAGGGTTAGGTTTAGGGTTAGGCTTAGATTTAGGGGATTGTTTACGGTTTGGTTTAGTTTTAGGTTTAGGGTTCGGCTTAGGTTTTGGGTAAAATGAGGTCAAGGATGAGGGTTAGGGTAAGGGTTAGGGTTTGATGTTTGAGTTAAGGTTAGGGGTAGCTTTAGGGGTAGGTTTAGTGTTAGGGTTAGGTTTAGGTGTTTGGGTAAATATTAGGGTCAGGTATAGGGTTAGGTTTAGGGTTAGGGTTAGGTTTTGGTTTAGGGTTAGGTTTAGGGTGAAGTTGAAGTTAAGGGTGAGAGTTGAGCTGAGGGTTAGAGTTAGTGGTTAGGGTTAGGGTTAAGTTTAGGATGAAGTTTAGGGTTAAGGTTAGGTTTCGATTTAGGGTTAGGTTAAGTGTTAGGGTTAAGTCTTGTTAAGTTTAGGACTAGGTGAAGGTTAGGGATAGGGTTAGGTTAAGGTTTGGGGTTAGGTTTTGATTTTAGGGTGAGGGTTATTGCTGGATTTCCATTGAAGCTGAGTGTGTAGGGTAAGTTTTAGCGTTAGGAATAGGGTTAGAGTTAGATTTGGGGTCAGGGTTAGAGTTAAGTTTCGGGTTAGGTTTATGGTTAGGTTTAGGGCTAGGGTCAGGGTTGGGGGAGATTTAGTGTTACGTTTAGTTTTAGGGTTAGTGTTAGGGTGAAGTTTATGTTAAGCATGAGGTTTAGGGTTGCGGTTAGGGTTCAGGTTCGGGTCAGGGTTAGGTTAGGTTCAGGTTGAGGTTTAGGGTTATGTTTAGTATTAGTGTTAATTTTGGTTAGGGTTAGGGTTTGAATGAAGTTAGGGTAGGTTTAGGGTTATGGTTAGTGTGAAATTTTGGTTAAGGGTGAGGGTTCGGCTTAGGGTAAGGGTTTGAGTTATATTTACTGGTTAAGGTTATGTTAAGGGTTTCGATTAGGTTTAGCCTAAGGATTTGGGTTAGAGTTAGGGTTAGGGGTTAGTGTTTCAGTTAGGTTTAGGATAGGGTTGTACTTAGGGTCAAGTTTAGGGTTACGGTTAGATTTAGAGTTACGATTACAGTTAAGGTGAGGGTTTTGGGTAAGTGTTAGGATTAGGGTTAGGGTTAGGGCTAGGGTTAGGGTTAGAGTTAGGGTTAGGGGTTAGGGTTAGGTTTAAGTTTATGATAGGCTTCAAGTTAGGTTAAGGTTAGGTTAGTGTTAGGGTCAGTGTTAGGATTAGGATTAGGTTTAGGGCGAGGGTTAGGGTCAGAGATATACTAAGGGTTATGTTTAGGGTCACAAGTGGGCCAAGGTTAAGGTTAGGGTTAAAGTTAGGGTTAGCTTTAGGTTAGGGATAGGGTGAAGTTTAAGATAGCTTGAGGGTTAGGGTTATGGCTAAGGTTTGGGTTTGTTTTGAGGTTAGTGTTAAGGTTGTGTTTAGGGTTATAGCTAAGTTTCCGGGTTTTGTTTAGCTTTAGGGTTAGGGTTAGATTTTAGGTTAGACTTAGGTATAAGAGTTAGGGTTACGATTTGTGTTAGGCATTGTGGTTGGGGTGAGGGTTAGATTTAGGGTTAGGGTTGGGTAGGTTTAGGATTATGGTTCTGGTAAGGTGTCAGGGGTTAGAGGTGTAGTTTAGGGTTAGGGTTTGAGTGAGGGTACAGGTTAGGCATTGTGGTTCCGGTCATGGTTAGGTTTAGTTTAGGGTTAGGGTTAGGGTTAGGGTTAGGGTTAGGGTTAGGGTTAGGGTTAGGGTTAGGGTTAGGTTTCTAATTAGTTTTCGGGTTAGAGTTAGAGTTAGGGTTAATGTTTGGGTTAGGCTTTGGTCTTAGGGGTTAGGGTTTGGGTTAGGGTTAGTGTTATCGTTAGGGCTTAGGGGTTTCAGGTTAGTGTTCTGCTTAGGGCTAGGGTTAGCATTAGGGTTAGGGTTGAAGGATACTGTTAGGAGTTAGAGTGAGGGTTACGGTTAGTTTTACAGCTAAGGTGAGGGTTTAGGGTAAGTGTTATGATTAGGGTTAGAGTTAGGTTTAGTTTCAGAGTTAGGGTTAGGTGTAGGATAAGAGTTAGCTTTATATCCAGGTTTAGGAGTAGAGTTAGTGTTCTATTTAGGGTCAAGGTTAGAATTAGGGTTAGAATCAGGATTATGTTTAGGTTTAGTTTCAGAGCTGTTGTAAGGGTTAAATTTAGGGTTAGAGAGGGACTAGCGTTATGGTTAGGGTTAGGTTTAAGGTAAGGGTTTGGGTTGGGTTTAGGTTGAAGGTTAGGGTTAGGGTTTGGATGAAGTTTAGGTTAGGGTTAAGGTTATTTTTATGGTTAGGGCTAGAGTTTGGGTTTGTGTTCAGGTTAGTGTTAAGGTTAGGTTTAGGGTTCGGTTAGGGTTAGGGCTTATGTTTAGGGTTAGCGTTAGGTTTAGGTTCAGGGTTAGTGTGAAGTTTAGGTTAAGGGCGAAAGTTAGAAATAGGTTTAGGAGTATAGATAGTGTTAGACGTTAAGTTTAGGGTGTTAGGGTTAGGTTTATGGTTAGGGTAGGGTTGAGTTTAGGGTTAATATTAGGATTAGGGTTAGATTAGGGTTACTGTTCGTATTAGGGTTAGGTTTAGGGATAAGTTTGGAGATAACATTATGTTTAGGGTTGGGGATACGGTTAAGGGTTAGGGAGAGGGTTAGGGTTAGGTTTACACTTAAGGTGAGGGTTATGGTAATTGTTATGGTTAGCGTTAGAGTTGGAGTTAGCCTTAGGTTTAGGGTGAAGTTTCCGTTAATAGTCAGGGTTAGGGTTAAGGTTAGATTAGGGTTAAGTTTGGTGTTAGAGGTCGGTATAGGTTTAGGTTTAGGGTCTGGGCAAGGTTAGGGTTAAGGCTAGGTTTACGGTAAATGGTAGGGCTAGGTTAGGGTTGTTAGGGTTAGGTTTAGAGTAAGAATTAGTGCTAGGAATTAGGGTTAGGGTTAGCGTCAGGTTTAGAGTTATTGTTAGGTTTAGGGTTAAGTTTAAGTCAGAGTTAAGGTTAGGGTTAATTTTAGGGTTAGAGGAAGAGTCAGGCTTAGGTAAGTGTTAGGGCTAGGATGAAGGATAGCGTTAGGGTTAGGAAAAGGGTTAGGGGATCGTGTGAGTGTTAGTGTTAGGTTCACAATTAAGCTGATGTTTTACGGTGTTACGGTTAGGGGTAGGGTTAGGGTTAGGTTTAGGGTTAGGCCTAGATTTAGGGGATTGTTTACGGTTTGGTTTAGTTTTAGGTTTAGGGTTCGGCTTAGGTTTGGGTAAAATGAGGTCAAGGATGAGGGTTAGGGTAAGGGTTAGGGTTTGGTGTTTCAGTTAAGGTTAGGGGTAGCTTTAGGGGTAGGTTTAGTGTTAGGGTTAGGTTTAGGTGTTTAGGTAAATATTAGGGTCAAGTATAGGGTTAGGTTTAGGGTTAGGGTTAGGTTTTGGTTTAGGGTTAGGTTTAGGGTGAAGTTGAAGTTAAGGGTGAGATTTGAGCTGAGGGTTAGAGTTAGTGGTTAGGGTTAGGGTTAAGTTTAGGATGAAGTTTAGGGTTAAGGTTAGGTTTCGATTTAGGGTTAGGTTAAGTGTTAGGGTTAAGTCTTGTTAAGTTTAGGACTAGGTGAAGGTTAGGGATAGGGTTAGGTTAAGGTTTGGGGTTAGGTTTTGATTTTAGGGTGAGGGTTATTGCTGGGTTTCCATTGAAGCTGAGTGTGTAGGGTAAGTTTTAGCGTTAGGAATAGGGTTAGAGTTAGATTTGGGGTCAGGGTTAGAGTTAAGTTTCGGGTTAGGTTTATGGTTAGGTTTAGGGCTAGGGTCAGGGTTGGGGGAGATTTAGTGTTACGTTTAGTTTTAGGGTTAGTGTTAGGGTGAAGTTTATGTTAAGCATGAGGTTTAGGGTTGCGGTTAGGGTTCAGGTTCGGGTCAGGGTTAGGTTAGGTTCAGGTTGAGGTTTAGGGTTATGTTTAGTATTAGTGTTAATTTTGGTTAGGGTTAGGGTTTGAATGAAGTTAGGGTAGGTTTAGGGTTATGGTTAGTGTGAAATTTTGGTTAAGGGTGAGGGTTCGGCTTAGGGTAAGAGTTTGAGTTATATTTACTGGTTAAGGTTATGTTAAGGGTTTCGATTAGGTTTAGGCTAAGGATTTGGGTTAGAGTTAGGGTTAGGGGTTAGTGTTTCAGTTAGGTTTAGGATAGGGTTGTACTTAGGGTCAAGTTTAGGTTTACGGTTAGATTTAGAGTTACGATTACAGTTAAGGTGAGGGTTTTGGGTAAGTGTTAGGATTAGGGTTAGGGTTAGGGCTAGGGTTAGGGTTAGAGTTAGGGTTAGGGGTTAGGGTTAGGTTTAAGTTTATGATAGGCTTCAAGTTAGGTTAAGGTTAGGTTAGTGTTAGGGTCAGTGTTAGGATTAGGATTAGGTTTAGGGCGAGGGTTAGGGTCAGAGATATACTAAGGGTTATGTTTAGGGTCACAAGTGGGCCAAGGTTAAGGTTAGGGTTAAAGTTAGGGTTAGCTTTAGGTTAGGGATAGGGTGAAGTTTAAGAGAGGTTGAGGGTTAGGGTTATGGCTAAGGTTTGGGTTTGTTTTTAGGTTAGTGTTAAGGTTGTGTTTAGGGTTAGAGCTAAGTTTCCGGGTTTTGTTTAGCTTTAGGGTTAGGGTTAGATTTTAGGTTAGACTTAGTTATAAGAGTAAGGGTTACGATTTGTGTTAGGCATTGTGGTTGGGGTGAGGGTTAGATTTAGGGTTAGGGTTGGGCAGGTTTAGGATTATGGATATGGTAAGTTTTCAGAGGTTAGAGGTGTAGTTTAGGGTTAGGGTTTGAGTGAGGGTACAGGTTAGGCATTGTGGTTCCGGTCATGGTTAGGTTTAGTTTAGGGTTAGGGTTAGGGTTAGGGTTAGGGTTAGGGTTAGGGTTAGGTTTAGGTTTCTAATTAGTTTTCGGGTTAGAGTTAGAGTTAGGGTTAATGTTTGGGTTAGGCTTTGGTCTTAGGGGTTAGGGTTTGGGTTAGGGTTAGTGTTATCGTTAGGGCTTAGGGGTTTCAGGTTAGTGTTCTGCTTAGGGCTAGGGTTAGCATTAGGGTTAGGGTTGAAGGATACTGTTAGGAGTTAGAGTGAGGGTTACGGTTAGTTTTACAGCTAAGGTGAGGGTTTAGGGTAAGTGTTATGATTAGGGTTAGAGTTAGAGTTAGGTTTAGATTCAGAGTTAGGGTTAGGTGTAGTATAAGAGTTAGCTTTATATCCAGGTTTAGGATTAGAGTTAGTGTTCTATTTAGGGTCAAGGTTAGAATTAGGGTTAGGATCAGGATTCTGTTTAGGTTTAGTTTCAGAGCTGTTGTAAGGGTTAAATTTAGGGTTAGAGAGGGACTAGCGTTATGGTTAGGGTTAGGTTTAAGGTAAGGGTTTGGGTTGGGTTTAGGTTGAAGGTTAGGGTTAGGGTTTGGATGAAGTTTAGGTTAGGGTTAAGGTTATTTTTATGGTTAGGGCTAGAGTTTGGGTTTGTGTTCAGGTTAGTGTTAAGGTTAGGTTTAGGGTTCGGTTAGGGTTAGGGCTTATGTTTAGGGTTAGCGTTAGGTTTAGGTTCAGGGTTAGTGTGAAGTTTAGGTTAAGGGCGAAAGTTAGAAATAGGTTTAGGAGTATAGATAGTGTTAGACGTTAAGTTTAGGGTGTTAGGGTTAGGTTTATGGTTAGGGTAGGGTTGAGTTTAGGGTTAATATTAGGATTAGGGTTAGATTAGGGTTATTGTTCGTATTAGGGTTAGGTTTAGGGATAAGTTTGGAGATAACATTATGTTTAGGGTTGGGGATACGGTTAAGGGTTAGGGAGAGGGTTAGGGTTAGGTTTACACTTAAGGTGAGGGTTATGGTAATTGTTATGGTTAGCGTTAGAGTTGGAGTTAGCCTTAGGTTTAGGGTGAAGTTTCCGTTAATAGTCAGGGTTAGGGTTAAGGTTAGATTAGGGTTAAGGTTGGTGTTAGAGGTCGGTATAGGTTTAGGTTTAGGGTTTGGGCAAGGTTAGGGTTAAGGCTAGGTTTACGGTAAATGGTAGGGCTAGGTTAGGGTTGTTAGGGTTAGGTTTAGAGTAAGAATTAGTGCTAGGAATTAGGGTTAGGGTTAGCGTCAGGTTTAGAGTTATTGTTAGGTTTAGGGTTAAGTTTAAGGCAGAGTTAAGGTTAGGGTTAATTTTAGGGTTAGAGGAAGAGTCAGGTTTAGGTAAGTGTTAGGGCTAGGATGAAGGATAGCGTTAGGGTTAGGAAAAGGGTTAGGGGATCGTGTGAGTGTTAGTGTTAGGTTCACAATTAAGCTGATGTTTTACGGTGTTACGGTTAGGGGTAGGGTTAGGGTTAGGTTTAGGGTTAGGCCTAGATTTAGGGGATTGTTTACGGTTTGGTTTAGTTTTAGGTTTAGGGTTCGGCTTAGGTTTTGGGTAAAAATAGGTCAAGGAAGAGGGTTAGGGTAAGGGTTAGGGTTTGGTGTTTGAGTTAAGGTTAGGGGTAGCTTTAGGGGTAGGTTTAGTGTTAGGGTTAGGTTTAGGTGTTTGGGTAAATATTAGGGTCAGGTATAGGGTTAGGTTTAGGGTTAGGGTTAGGTTTTGGTTTAGGGTTAGGTTTAGGGTGAAGTTGAAGTTAAGGGTGAGAGTTGAGCTGAGGGTTAGAGTTAGTCGTTAATGTTAGGGTTAAGTTTAGGATGAAGTTTAGGGTTAAGGTTAGGTTTCGATTTAGGGTTAGGTTAAGTGTTAGGGTTAAGTCTTGTTAAGTTTAGGACTAGGTGAAGGTTAGGGATAGGGTTAGGTTAAGGTTTGGGGTTAGGTTTTGATTTTAGGGTGAGGGTTATTGCTGGGTTTCCATTGAAGCTGAGTGTGTAGGGTAAGTTTTAGCGTTAGGAATAGGGTTAGAGTTAGATTTGGGGTCAGGGTTAGAGTTAAGTTTCGGGTTAGGTTTATGGTTAGGTTTAGGGCTAGGGTCAGGGTTGGGGGAGATTTAGTGTTACGTTTAGTTTTAGGGTTAGTGTTAGGGTGAAGTTTATGTTAAGCATGAGGTTTAGGGTTGCGGTTAGGGTTCAGGTTCGGGTCAGGGTTAGGTTAGGTTCAGGTTGAGGTTTAGGGTTATGTTTAGTATTAGTGTTAATTTTGGTTAGGGTTAGGGTTTGAATGAAGTTAGGGTAGGTTTAGGGTTATGGTTAGTGTGAAATTTTGGTTAAGGGTGAGGGTTCGGCTTAGGGTAAGGGTTTGAGTTATATTTACTGATTAAGGTTATGTTAAGGGTTTCGATTAGGTTTAGGCTAAGGATTTGGGTTAGAGTTAGGGTTAGGGGTTAGTGATTCAGTTAGGTTTAGGATAGGGTTGTACTTAGGGTCAAGTTTAGGGTTACGGTTAGATTTAGAGTTACGATTACAGTTAAGGTGAGGGTTTTGGGTAAGTGTTAGGATTAGAGTTAGGGTTAGGGCTAGGGTTAGGGTTAGAGTTAGGGTTAGGGGTTAGGGTTAGGTTTAAGTTTATGATAGGCTTCAAGTTAGGTTAAGGTTAGGTTAGTGTTAGGGTCAGTGTTAGGATTAGGATTAGGTTTAGGGCGAGGGTTAGGGTCAGAGATATACTAAGCGTTCTGTTTAGGGTCACAAGTGGGCCAAGGTTAAGGTTAGGGTTAAAGTTAGGGTTAGCTTTAGGTTAGGGATAGGGTGAAGTTTAAGATAGCTTGAGGGTTAGGGTTATGGCTAAGGTTTGGGTTTGTTTTTAGGTTAGTGTTAAGGTTGTGTTTAGGGTTAGAGCTAAGTTTACGGGTTTTGTTTAGCTTTAGGGTTAGGGTTAGATTTTAGGTTAGACTTAGGTATAAGAGTTAGGGTTACGATTTGTGTTAGGCATTGTGGTTGGGGTGAGGGTTAGATTTAGGGTTAGGGTTGGGTAGGTTTAGGATTATGGATATGGTAAGGTGTCAGAGGTTAGAGGTGTAGTTTAGGGTTAGGGTTTGAGTGAGGGTACAGGTTAGGCATTGTGGTTCCGGTCATGGTTAGGTTTAGTTTAGGGTTAGGGTTAGGGTTAGGGTTAGGTTTCTAATTAGTTTTCGGGTTAGAGATAGAGTTAGGGTTAATGTTTGGGTTAGGCTTTGGTCTTAGGGGTTAGGGTTTGGGTTAGGGTTAGTGTTATCGTTAGGGCTTAGGGGTTTCAGGTTAGTGTTCTGCTTAGGGCTAGGGTTAGCATTAGGGTTAGGGTGGAAGGATACTGTTAGGAGTTAGAGTGAGGGTTACGGTTAGTTTTACAGCTAAGGTGAGGGTTTAGGGTAAGTGTTATGATTAGGGTTAGAGTTAGAGTTAGGTTTAGATTCAGAGTTAGGGTTAGGTGTAGGATAAGAGTTAGCTTTATGTCCAGGTTTAGGATTAGAGATAGTGTTCTATTTAGGGTCAAGGTTAGAATTAGGGTTAGGATCAGGATTATGATTAGGTTTCGTTTCAGAGCTGTTGTAAGGGTTAAATTTAGGGTTAGAGAGGGACTAGCGTTATGGTTAGGGTTAGGTTTAAGGTAAGGGTTTGGGTTGGGTTTAGGTTGAAGGTTAGGGTTAGGGTTTGGATGAAGTTTAGGTTAGGGTTAAGGTTATTTTTATGGTTAGGGTTAGAGTTTGGTTTTGAGTTCAGGTTAGTGTTAAGGTTAGGTTTAGGGTTCGGTTAGGGTTAGGGCTTATGTTTAGGGTTAGCGTTAGGTTTAGGTTCAGGGTTAGTGTGAAGTTTAGGTTAAGGGCGAAAGTTAGAAATAGGTTTAGGAGTATAGAGAGTGTTAGACGTTAAGTTTAGGGTGTTAGGTTTAGGTTTATGGTTAGGGTAGGGTTGAGTTTAGGGATAATATTAGGATTAGGGTTAGATTAGGGTTACTGTTCGTATTAGGGTTAGGTTTAGGGATAAGTTTGGAGATAACATTATGTTTAGGGTTGGGGATACGGTTAAGGGTTAGGGAGAGGGTTAGGGTTAGGTTTACACTTAAGGTGAGGGTTATGGTAATTGTTATGGTTAGCGTTAGAGTTGGAGTTAGCCTTAGGTTTAGGGTGAAGTTTCCGTTAATAGTCAGGGTTAGGGTTAAGGTTAGATTAGGGTTAAGGTTGGTGTTAGAGGTCGGTATAGGTTTAGGTTTAGGGTTTGGGCAAGTTTACGTTAAGGCTTGGTTTACGGTAAATGGTAGGGCTAGGTTAGGGTTGTTAGGGTTAGGTTTAGAGTAAGAATTAGTGCTAGGAATTAGGGTTAGGGTTAGCGTCAGGTTTAGAGTTATTGTTAGGTTTAGGGTTAAGTTTAAGGCAGAGTTAAGTTTAGGGTTAATTTTAGGGTTAGAGGAAGAGTCAGGTTTAGGTAAGTGTTAGGGCTAGGATGAAGGATCGCGTTAGGGTTAGGAAAAGGGTTAGGGGATCGTGTGAGTGTTAGTGTTAGGTTCACAATTAAGCTGATGTTTTACGGTGTTACGGTTAGGGGTAGGGTTAGGGTTAGGTTTAGGGTTAGGCCTAGATTTAGGGGATTGTTTACGGTTTGGTTTAGTTTTAGTTTTAGGGTTCGGCTTAGGTTTTGGGTAAAAATAGGTCAAGGAAGAGGGTTAGGGTAAGGGTTAGGGTTTGGTGTTTGAGTTAAGGTTAGGGGTAGCTTTAGGGGTAGGTTTAGTGTTAGGGTTAGGTTTAGGTGTTTGGGTAAATATTAGGGTCAGGTATAGGGTTAGGTTTAGTGTTAGGGTTAGGTTTTGGTTTAGGGTTAGGTTTAGGGTGAAGTTGAAGTTAAGGGTGAGAGTTGAGCTGAGGGTTAGAGTTAGTGGTTAGGGTTAGGGTTAAGTTTAGGATGAAGTTTAGGGTTAAGGTTAGGTTTCGATTTAGGGTTAGGTTAAGTGTTAGGGTTAAGTCTTGTTAAGTTTAGGACTAGGTGAAGGTTAGGGATAGGGTTAGGTTAAGGTTTGGGCTTAGGTTTTGATTTTAGGGTGAGGGTTATTGCTGGGTTTCCATTGAAGCTGAGTGTGTAGGGTAAGTTTTAGCGTTAGGAATAGGGTTAGAGTTAGATTTGGGGTCAGGGTTAGAGTTAAGTTTCGGGTTAGGTTTATGGTTAGGTTTAGGGCTAGGGTCAGGGTTGGGGGAGATTTAGTGTTACGTTTAGTTTTAGGGTTAGTGTTAGGGTGAAGTTTATGTTAAGCATGAGGTTTAGGGTTGCGGTTAGGGTTCAGGTTCGGGTCAGGGTTAGATTAGGTTCAGGTTGAGGTTTAGGGTTATGTTTAGTATTAGTGTTAATTTTGGTTAGGGTTAGGGTTTGAATGAAGTTAGGGTAGGTTTAGGGTTATGGTTAGTGTGAAATTTTGGTTAAGGGTGAGGGTTCGGCTTAGGGTAAGAGTTTGAGTTATATTTACTGGTTAAGGTTATGTTAAGGGTTTCGATTAGGTTTAGGCTAAGGATTTGGGTTAGAGTTAGGGTTAGGGGTTAGTGTTTCAGTTAGGTTTAGGATAGGGTTGTACTTAGGGTCAAGTTTAGGGTTACGGTTAGATTTAGAGTTACGATTACAGTTAAGGTGAGGGTTTTGGGTAAGTGTTAGGATTAGGGTTAGGGTTAGGGCTAGGGTTAGGGTTAGAGTTAGGGTTAGGGGTTAGGGTTAGGTTTAAGTTTATGATAGGCTTCAAGTTAGGTTAAGGTTAGGTTAGTGTTAGGGTCAGTGTTAGGATTAGGATTAGGTTTAGGGCGAGGGTTAGGGTCAGAGATATACTAAGGGTTATGTTTAGGGTCACAAGTGGGCCAAGGTTAAGGTTAGGGTTAAAGTTAGGGTTAGCTTTAGGTTAGGGATAGGGTGAAGTTTTAAGATAGCTTGAGGGTTAGGGTTATGGCTAAGGTTTGGGTTTGTTTTTAGGTTAGTGTTAAGGTTGTGTTTAGGGTTAGAGCTAAGTTTCCGGGTTTTGTTTAGCTTTAGAGTTAGGGTTAGATTTTAGGTTAGACTTAGGTATAAGAGTTAGGGTTACGATTTGTGTTAGGCATTGTGGTTGGGGTGAGGGTTAGATTTAGGGTTAGGGTTGGGCAGGTTTAGGATTATGGATATGGTAAGGTGTCAGAGGTTAGAGGTGTAGTTTAGGGTTAGGGTTTGAGTGAGGGTACAGGTTAGGCATTGTGGTTCCGGTCATGGTTAGGTTTAGTTTAGGGTTAGGGTTAGGGTTAGGGTTAGGGTTAGGGTTAGGTTTCTAATTAGTTTTCGTGTTAGAATTAGAGTTAGGGTTAATGTTTGGGTTAGGCTTTGGTCTTAGGGGTTAGGGTTTGG
Source organism: Loxodonta africana (assembly GCF_030014295.1). Taxonomy (NCBI): domain Eukaryota; kingdom Metazoa; phylum Chordata; class Mammalia; order Proboscidea; family Elephantidae; genus Loxodonta; species Loxodonta africana. Next base: position 92,354 of record NW_026974859.1, on the reverse strand, counting down.
GTTAGTTTTAGTGTTATCGTTAGGGCTTAGGGGTTTCAGGTTAGTGTTCTGCTTAGGGCTAGGGTTAGCATTAGGGTTAGGGTTGAAGGATACTGTTAGGAGTTAGAGTGAGGGTTACGGTTAGTTTTACAGCTAAGGTGAGGGTTTAGGGTAAGTGTTATGATTAGGGTTAGAGTTAGAGTTAGGTTTAGATTCGGAGTTAGGGTTAGGTGTAGGATAAGAGTTAGCTTTATATCCAGGTTTAGGATTAGAGTTAGTGTTCTATTTAGGGTCAAGGTTAGAATTAGGGTTAGGATCAGGATTCTGTTTAGGTTTAGTTTCAGAGCTGTTGTAAGGGTTAAATTTAGGGTTAGAGAGGGATTAGCGTTATGGTTAGGGTTAGGTTTAAGGTAAGGGTTTGGGTTGGGTTTAGGTTGAAGGTTAGGGTTAGGGTTTGGATGAAGTTTAGGTTAGGGTTAAGGTTATTTTTATGGTTAGGGCTAGAGTTTGGGTTTGTGTTCAGGTTAGTGTTAAGGTTAGGTTTAGGGTTCGGTTAGGGTTAGGGCTTATGTTTAGGGTTGGCGTTAGGTTTAGGTTCAGGGTTAGTGTGAAGTTTAGGTTAAGGGCGAAAGTTAGAAATAGGTATAGGAGTATAGATAGTGTTAGACGTTAAGTTTACGGTGTTAGGGTTAGGTTTATGGTTAGGGTAGGGTTGAGTTTAGGGTTAATATTAGGATTAGGGTTAGATTAGGGTTACTGTTCGTATTAGGGTTAGGTTTAGGGATAAGTTTGGAGATAACATTATGTTTAGGGTTGGGGATACGGTTAAGGGTTAGGGAGAGGGTTAGGGTTAGGTTTACACTTAAGGTGAGGGTTATGGTAATTGTTATGGTTAGCGTTAGAGTTGGAGTTAGCCTTAGGTTTAGAGTGAAGTTATCGTTAATAGTCAGGGTTAGGGTTAAGGTTAGATTAGGGTTAAGTTTGGTGTTAGAGGTCGGTATAGGTTTAGGTTTAGGGTTTGGGCAAGGTTAGGGTTAAGGCTAGGTTTACGGTAAATGGTAGGGCTAGGTTAGGGTTGTTAGGGTTAGGTTTAGAGTAAGAATTAGTGCTAGGAATTAGGGTTAGGGTTAGCGTCAGGTTTAGAGTTATTGTTAGGTTTAGGGTTAAGTTTAAGGCAGAGTTAAGGTTAGGGTTAATTTTAGGGTTAGAGGAAGAGTCAGGTTTAGGTAAGTGTTAGGGCTAGGATGAAGGATAGCGTTAGGGTTAGGAAAAGGGTTAGGGGATCGTGTGAGTGTTAGTGTTAGGTTCACAGTTAAGCTGATGTTTTACGGTGTTACGGTTAGGGGTAGGGTTAGGGTTAGGTTTAGGGTTAGGCATAGATTTAGGGGATTGTTTACGGTTTGGTTTAGTTTTAGGTTTAGGGTTCGGCTTAGGTTTTGGGTAAAAATAGGTCAAGGAAGAGGGTTAGGGTAAGGGTTAGGGTTTGCTGTTTGAGTTAAGGTTAGGGGTAGCTTTAGGGGTAGGTTTAGTGTTAGGGTTAGGTTTAGGTGTTTGGGTAAATATTAGGGTCAGGTATAGGGTTAGGTTTAGGGTTAGGGTTAGGTTTTGGTTTAGGGTTAGGTTTAGGGTGAAGTTGAAGTTAAGGGTGAGAGTTGAGCTGAGGGTTAGAGTTAGTGGTTAGGGTTAGGGTTAAGTTTAGGATGAAGTTTAGGGTTAAGGTTAGGTTTCGATTTAGGGTTAGGTTAAGTGTTAGGGTTAAGTCTTGTTAAGTTTAGGACTAGGTGAAGGTTAGGGATAGGGTTAGGTTAAGGTTTGGGCTTAGGTTTTGATTTTAGGGTGAGGGTTATTGCTGGGTTTCCATTGAAGCTGAGTGTGTAGGGTAAGTTTTAGCGTTAGGAATAGGGTTAGAGTTAGATTTGGGGTCAGGGTTAGAGTTAAGTTTCGGGTTAGGTTTATGGTTAGGTTTAGGGCTAGGGTCAGGGTTGGGGGAGATTTAGTGTTACGTTTAGTTTTAGGGTTAGTGTTAGGGTGAAGTTTATGTTAAGCATGAGGTTTAGGGTTGCGGTTAGGGTTCAGGTTCGGGTCAGGGTTAGGTTAGGTTCAGGTTGAGGTTTAGGGTTATGTTTAGTATTAGTGTTAATTTTGGTTAGGGTTAGGGTTTGAATGAAGTTAGGGTAGGTTTAGGGTTATGGTTAGTGTGAAATTTTGGTTAAGGGTGAGGGTTCGGCTTAGGGTAAGGGTTTGAGTTATATTTACTGGTTAAGGTTCTGTTAAGGGTTTCGATTAGGTTTAGGCTAAGGATTTGGGTTAGAGTTAGGGTTAGGGGTTAGTGTTTCAGTTAGGTTTAGGATAGGGTTGTACTTAGGGTCAAGTTTAGGGTTACGGTTAGATTTAGAGTTACGATTACAGTTAAGGTGAGGGTTTTGGGTAAGTGTTAGGATTAGGGTTAGGGTTAGGGCTAGGGTTAGGGTTAGAGTTAGGGTTAGGGGTTAGGGTTAGGTTTAAGTTTATGATAGGCTTCAAGTTAGGTTAAGGTTAGGTTAGTGTTAGGGTCAGTGTTAGGATTAGGATTAGGTTTAGGGCGAGGGTTAGGGTCAGAGATATACTAAGGGTTATGTTTAGGGTCACAAGTGGGCCAAGGTTAAGGTTAGGGTTAAAGTTAGGGTTAGCTTTAGGTTAGGGATAGGGTGAAGTTTTAAGAGAGGTTGAGGGTTAGGGTTATGGCTAAGGTTTGGGTTTGTTTTTAGGTTAGTGTTATGGTTGTGTTTAGGGTTAGAGCTAAGTTTCCGGGTTTTGTTTAGCTTTAGGGTTAGGGTTAGATTTTAGGTTAGACTTAGGTATAAGAGTTAGGGTTACGATTTGTGTTAGGCAATGTGGTTGGGGTGAGGGTTAGATTTAGGGTTAGGGTTGGGTAGGTTTAGGATTATGGATATGGTAAGTTGTCAGAGCTTAGAGGTGTAGTTTAGGGTTAGGGTTTGAGTGAGGGTACAGGTTAGGCATTGTGGTTCCGGTCATGGTTAGGTTTAGTTTAGGGTTAGGGTTAGGGTTAGGGTTAGGTTTAGGTTTCTAATTAGTTTTCGTGTTAGAGTTAGAGTTAGGGTTAATGTTTGGGTTAGGCTTTGGTCTTAGGGGTTAGGGTTTGGGTTAGGGTTAGTGTTATCGTTAGGGCTTAGGGGTTTCAGGTTAGTGTTCTGCTTAGGGCTAGGGTTAGCATTAGGGTTAGGGTGGAAGGATACTGTTAGGAGTTAGAGTGAGGGTTACGGTTAGTTTTACAGCTAAGGTGAGGGTTTAGGGTAAGTGTTATGATTAGGGTTAGAGTTAGAGTTAGGTTTAGATTCAGAGTTAGGGTTAGGTGTAGTATAAGAGTTAGCTTTATATCCAGGTTTAGGATTAGAGTTAGTGTTCTATTTAGGGTCAAGGTTAGAATTAGGGTTAGGATCAGGATTCTGTTTAGGTTTAGTTTCAGAGCTGTTGTAAGGGTTAAATTTAGGGTTAGAGAGGGACTAGCGTTATGGTTAGGGTTAGGTTTAAGGTAAGGGTTTGGGTTGGGTTTAGGTTGAAGGTTAGGGTTAGGGTTTGGATGAAGTTTAGGTTAGGGTTAAGGTTATTTTTATGGTTAGGGCTAGAGTTTGGGTTTGTGTTCAGGTTAGTGTTAAGGTTAGGTTTAGGGTTCGGTTAGGGTTAGGGCTTATGTTTAGGGTTAGCGTTAGGTTTAGGTTCAGGGTTAGTGTGAAGTTTAGGTTAAGGGCGAAAGTTAGAAATAGGTTTAGGAGTATAGATAGTGTTAGACGTTAAGTTTAGGGTGTTAGGGTTAGGTTTATGGTTAGGGTAGGGTTGAGTTTAGGGTTAATATTAGGATTAGGGTTAGATTAGGGTTCCTGTTCGTATTAGGGTTAGGTTTAGGGATAAGTTTGGAGATAACATTATGTTTAGGGTTGGGGATACGGTTAAGGGTTAGGGAGAGGGTTAGGGTTAGGTTTACACTTAAGGTGAGGGTTATGGTAATTGTTATGGTTAGCGTTAGAGTTGGAGTTAGCCTTAGGTTTAGGGTGAAGTTTCCGTTAATAGTCAGGGTTAGGGTTAAGGTTAGATTAGGGTTAAGTTTGGTGTTAGAGGTCGGTATAGGTTTAGGGTTTGGGCAAGGTTAGGGTTAAGGCTAGGTTACAGTAAATGGTAGGGCTAGGTTAGGGTTGTTAGGGTTAGGTTTAGAGTAAGAATTAGTGCTAGGAATTAGGGTTAGGGTTAGCGTCAGGTTTAGAGTTATTGTTAGGTTTAGGGTTAAGTTTAAGGCAGAGTTAAGGTTAGGGTTAATTTTAGAGTTAGAGGAAGAGTCAGGTTTAGGTAAGTGTTAGGGCTAGGATGAAGGATAGCGTTAGGGTTAGGAAAAGGGTTAGGGGATCGTGTGAGTGTTAGTGTTAGGTTCACAATTAAGCTGATGTTTTACGGTGTTACGGTTAGGGGTAGGGTTAGGGTTAGGTTTAGGGTTAGGCCTAGATTTAGGGGATTGTTTACGGTTTGGTTTAGTTTTAGGTTCAGGGTTCGGCTTAGGTTTTGGGTAAAAATAGGTCAAGGAAGAGGGTTAGGGTAAGGGTTAGGGTTTGGTGTTTGAGTTAAGGTTAGGGGTAGCTTTAGGGGTAGGTTTAGTGTTAGGGTTAGGTTTAGGTGTTTGGGTAAATATTAGGGTCAGGTATAGGGTTAGGTTTAGGGTTAGGGTTAGGTTTTGGTTTAGGGTTAGGTTTAGGGTGAAGTTGAAGTTAAGGGTGAGAGTTGAGCTGAGGGTTAGAGTTAGTCGTTAATGTTAGGGTTAAGTTTAGCATGAAGGTTAGGGTTAAGGTTAGGTTTCGATTTAGGGTTAGGTTAAGTGTTAGGGTTAAGTCTTGTTAAGTTTAGGACTAGGTGAAGGTTAGGGATAGGGTTAGGTTAAGTTTTGGGGTTAGGTTTTGATTTTAGGGTGAGGGTTATTGCTGGGTTTCCATTGAAGCTGAGTGTGTAGGGTAAGTTTTAGCGTTAGGAATAGGGTTAGAGTTAGATTTGGGGTCAGGGTTAGAGTTAAGTTTCGGGTTAGGTTTATGGTTAGGTTTAGGGCTAGGGTCAGGGTTGGGGGAGATTTAGTGTTACGTTTAGTTTTAGGGTTAGTGTTAGGGTGAAGTTTATGTTAAGCATGAGGTTTAGGGTTGCGGTTAGGGTTCAGGTTCGGGTCAGGGTTAGGTTAGGTTCAGGTTGAGGTTTAGGGTTATGTTTAGTATTAGTGTTAATTTTGGTTAGGGTTAGGGTTTGAATGAAGTTAGGGTAGGTTTAGGGTTATGGTTAGTGTGAAATTTTGGTTAAGGGTGAGGGTTCGGCTTAGGGTAAGGGTTTGAGTTATATTTACTGGTTAAGGTTATGTTAAGGGTTTCGATTAGGTTTAGCCTAAGGATTTGGGTTAGAGTTAGGGTTAGGGGTTAGTGTTTCAGTTAGGTTTAGGATAGGGTTGTACGTAGGGTCAAGTTTAGGGTTACGGTTAGATTTAGAGTTACGATTACAGTTAAGGTGAGGGTTTTGGGTAAGTGTTAGGATTAGGGTTAGGGTTAGGGCTAGGGTTAGGGTTCGAGTTAGGGTTAGGGGTTAGGGTTAGGTTTAAGTTTATGATAGGCTTCAAGTTAGGTTAAGGTTAGGTTAGTGTTAGGGTCAGTGTTAGGATTAGGATTAGGTTTAGGGCCAGGGTTAGGGTCAGAGATATACTAAGGGTTATGTTTAGGGTCACAAGTGGGCCAAGGTTAAGGTTAGGGTTAAAGTTAGGGTTAGCTTTAGGTTAGGGATAGGGTGAAGTTTAAGAGAGGTTGAGGGTTAGGGTTATGGCTAAGGTTTGGGTTTGTTTTTAGGTTAGTGTTAAGGTTGTGTTTAGGGTTAGAGCTAAGTTTACGGGTTTTGTTTAGCTTTAGGGTTAGGGTTAGATTTTAGGTTAGACTTAGGTATAAGAGTTAGGGTTACGATTTGTGTTAGGCATTGTGGTTGGGGTGAGGGTTAGATTTAGGGTTAGGGTTGGGTAGGTTTAGGATTATGGTTATGGTAAGGTGTCAGAGGTTAGAGGTGTAGTTTAGGGTTAGGGTTTGAGTGAGGGTACAGGTTAGGCATTGTGGTTCCGGTCATGGTTAGGTTTAGTTTAGGGTTAGGGTTAGGGTTAGGGTTAGGTTTCTAATTAGTTTTCGTGTTAGAGTTAGAGTTAGGGTTAATGTTTGGGTTAGGCTTTGGTCTTAGGGGTTAGGGTTTGGGTTAGTTTTAGTGTTATCGTTAGGGCTTAGGGGTTTCAGGTTAGTGTTCTGCTTAGGGCTAGGGTTAGCATTAGGGTTAGGGTGGAAGGATACTGTTAGGAGTTAGAGTGAGGGTTACGGTTAGTTTTACAGCTAAGGTGAGGGTTTAGGGTAAGTGTTATGATTAGGGTTAGAGTTAGAGTTAGGTTTAGATTCGGAGTTAGGGTTAGGTGTAGGATAAGAGTTAGCTTTATATCCAGGTTTAGGATTAGAGTTAGTGTTCTATTTAGGGTCAAGGTTAGAATTAGGGTTAGGATCAGGATTCTGTTTAGGTTTAGTTTCAGAGCTGTTGTAAGGGTTAAATTTAGGGTTAGAGAGGGATTAGCGTTATGGTTAGGGTTAGGTTTAAGGTAAGGGTTTGGGTTGGGTTTAGGTTGAAGGTTAGGGTTAGGGTTTGGATGAAGTTTAGGTTAGGGTTAAGGTTATTTTTATGGTTAGGGCTAGAGTTTGGGTTTGTGTTCAGGTTAGTGTTAAGGTTAGGTTTAGGGTTCGGTTAGGGTTAGGGCTTATGTTTAGGGTTGGCGTTAGGTTTAGGTTCAGGGTTAGTGTGAAGTTTAGGTTAAGGGCGAAAGTTAGAAATAGGTTTAGGAGTATAGATAGTGTTAGACGTTAAGTTTACGGTGTTAGGGTTAGGTTTATGGTTAGGGTAGGGTTGAGTTTAGGGTTAATATTAGGATTAGGGTTAGATTAGGGTTACTGTTCGTATTAGGGTTAGGTTTAGGGATAAGTTTGGAGATAACATTATGTTTAGGGTTAGCGATACAGTTAAGGGTTAGGGAGAGGGATAGGGTTAGGTTTACACTTAAGGTGAGGGTTATGGTAATTGTTATGGTTAGCGTTAGAGTTGGAGTTAGCCTTAGGTTTAGGGTGAAGTTTCCGTTAATAGTCAGGGTTAGGGTTAAGGTTAGATTAGGGTTAAGTTTGGTGTTAGAGGTCGGTATAGGTTTAGGTTTAGGGTTTGGGCAAGGTTAGGGTTAAGGCTAGGTTACAGTAAATGGTAGGGCTAGGTTAGGGTTGTTAGGGTTAGGTTTAGAGTAAGAATTAGTGCTAGGAATTAGGGTTAGGGTTAGCGTCAGGTTTAGAGTTATTGTTAGGTTTAGGGTTAAGTTTAAGGCAGAGTTAAGGTTAGGGTTAATTTTAGGGTTAGAGGAAGAGTCAGGTTTAGGTAAGTGTTAGGGCTAGGATGAAGGATAGCGTTAGGGTTAGGAAAAGGGTTAGGGGATCGTGTGAGTGTTAGTGTTAGGTTCACAATTAAGCTGATGTTTTACGGTGTTACGGTTAGGGGTAGGGTTAGGGTTAGGTTTAGGGTTAGGCATAGATTTAGGGGATTGTTTACGGTTTGGTTTAGTTTTAGGTTTAGGGTTCGGCTTAGGTTTTGGGTAAAATGAGGTCAAGGATGAGGGTTAGGGTAAGGGTTAGGGTTTGGTGTTTGAGTTAAGGTTAGGGGTAGCTTTAGGGGTAGGTTTAGTGTTAGGGTTAGGTTTAGGTGTTTGGGTAAATATTAGGGTCAGGTATAGGGTTAGGTTTAGGGTTAGGGTTCGGTTTTGGCTTAGGGTTAGGTTTAGGGTGAAGTTGAAGTTAAGGGTGAGAGTTGAGCTGAGGGTTAGAGTTAGTGGTTAGGGTTAGGGTTAAGTTTAGGATGAAGTTTAGGGTTAAGGTTAGGTTTCGATTTACGGTTAGGTTAAGTGTTAGGGTTAAGTCTTGTTAAGTTTAGGACTAGTTGAAGGTTAGGGATAGGGTTAAGTTAAGGTTTGGGGTTAGGTTTTGATTTTAGGGTGAGGGTTATTGCTGGGTTTCCATTGAAGCTGAGTGTGTAGGGTAAGTTTTAGCGTTAGGAATAGGGTTAGAGTTAGATTTGGGGTCAGGGTTAGAGTTAAGTTTCGGGTTAGGTTTATGGTTAGGTTTAGGGCTAGGGTCAGGGTTGGGGGAGATTTAGTGTTACGTTTAGTTTTAGGGTTAGTGTTAGGGTGAAGTTTATGTTAAGCATGAGGTTTAGGGTTGCGGTTAGGGTTCAGGTTCGGGTCAGGGTTAGGTTAGGTTCAGATTGAGGTTTAGGGTTATGTTTAGTATTAGTGTTAATTTTGGTTAGGGTTAGGGTTTGAATGAAGTTAGGGTAGGTTTAGGGTTATGGTTAGTGTGAAATTTTGGTTAAGGGTGAGGGTTCGGCTTAGGGTAAGGGTTTGAGTTATATTTACTGGTTAAGGTTATGTTAAGGGTTTCGATTAGGTTTAGGCTAAGGATTTGGGTTAGAGTTAGGGTTAGGGGTTAGTGTTTCAGTTAGGTTTAGGATAGGGTTGTACTTAGGGTCAAGTTTAGGGTCACCGTTAGATTTAGAGTTACGATTACAGTTAAGGTGAGGGTTTTGGGTAAGTGTTAGGATTAGGGTTAGGGTTAGGGCTAGGGTTAGGGTTCGAGTTAGGGTTAGGGGTTAGGGTTAGGTTTAAGTTTATGATAGGCTTCAAGTTAGGTTAAGGTTAGGTTAGTGTTAGGGTCAGTGTTAGGATTAGGTTTAGGGCGAGGGTTAGGGTCAGAGATATACTAAGGGTTATGTTTAGGGTCACAAGTGGGCCAAGGTTAAGGTTAGGGTTAAAGTTAGGGTTAGCTTTAGGTTAGGGATAGGGTGAAGTTTAAGATAGGTTGAGGGTTAGGATTATGGCTAAGGTTTGGGTTTGTTTTTAGGTTAGTGTTAAGGTTGTGTTTAGGGTTAGAGCTAAGTTTCCGGGTTTTGTTTAGCTTTAGGGTTAGGGTTAGATTTTAGGTTAGACTTAGGTATAACAGTTAGGGTTACGATTTGTGTTAGGCATTGTGGTTGGGGTGAGGGTTAGATTTAGGGTTAGGGTTGGGTAGGTTTAGGATTATGGTTATGGTAAGGTGTCAGAGGTTAGAGGTGTAGTTTAGGGTTAGGGTTTGAGTGAGGGTACAGGTTAGGCATTGTGGTTCCGGTCATGGTTAGGTTTAGTTTAGGGTTAGGGTTAGGGTTAGGGTTAGGGTTAGGGTTAGGGTTTGGGTTAGGGTTAGGGTTTGGGTTAGGTTTCTAATTAGTTTTCGGGTTAGAGTTAGAGTTAGGGTTAATGTTGGGTTAGGCTTTGGTCTTAGGGGTTAGGGTTTGGGTTAGGGTTAGTGTTATCGTTAGGGCTTAGGGGTTTCAGGTTAGTGTTCTGCTTAGGGCTAGGGTTAGCATTAGGGTTAGGGTTGAAGGATACTGTTAGGAGTTAGAGTGAGGGTTACGGTTAGTTTTACAGCTAAGGTGAGGGTTTAGGGTAAGTGTTATGATTAGGATTAGAGTTAGAGTTAGGTTTAGATTCAGAGTTAGGGTTAGGTGTAGGATAAGAGTTAGCTTTATATCCAGGTTTAGGATTAGAGTTAGTGTTCTATTTAGGGTCAAGGTTAGAATTAGGGTTAGGATCAGGATTCTGTTTAGGTTTAGTTTCAGAGCTGTTGTAAGGGTTAAATTTAGGGTTAGAGAGGGACTAGCGTTATGGTTAGGGTTAGGTTTAAGGTAAGGGTTTGGGTTGGGTTTAGGTTGAAGGTTAGGGTTAGGGTTTGGATGAAGTTTAGGTTAGGGTTAAGGTTATTTTTATGGTTAGGGCTAGAGTTTGGGTTTGTGTTCAGGTTAGTGTTAAGGTTAGGTTTAGGGTTCAGTTAGGGTTAGGGCTTATGTTTAGGGTTAGCGTTAGGTTTAGGTTCAGGGTTAGTGTGAAGTTTAGGTTAAGGGCGAAAGTTAGAAATAGGTTTAGGAGTATAGATAGTGTTAGACGTTAAGTTTAGGGTGTTAGGGTTAGGTTTATGGTAGGGTAGGGTTGAGTTTAGGGTTAATATTAGGATTAGGGTTAGATTAGGGTTCCTGTTCGTATTAGGGTTAGGTTTAGGGATAAGTTTGGAGATAACATTATGTTTAGGGTTGGGGATACGGTTAAGGGTTAGGGAGAGGGTTAGGGTTAGGTTTACACTTAAGGTGAGGGTTATGGTAATTGTTATGGTTAGCGTTAGAGTTGGAGTTAGCCTTAGGTTTAGGGTGAAGTTTCCGTTAATAGTCAGGGTTAGGGTTAAGGTTAGATTAGGGTTAAGGTTGGTGTTAGAGGTCGGTATAGGTTTAGGGTTTGGGCAAGGTTAGGGTTAAGGCTAGGTTACAGTAAATGGTAGGGCTAGGTTAGGGTTGTTAGGGTTAGGTTTAGAGTAAGAATTAGTGCTAGGAATTAGGGTTAGGGTTAGCGTCAGGTTTAGAGTTATTGTTAGGTTTAGGGTTAAGTTTAAGGCAGAGTTAAGGTTAGGGTTAATTTTAGGGTTAGAGGAAGAGTCAGGTTTAGGTAAGTGTTAGGGCTAGGATGAAGGATAGCGTTAGGGTTAGGAAAAGGGTTAGGGGATCGTGTGAGTGTTAGTGTTAGGTTCACAATTAAGCTGATGTTTTACGGTGTTACGGTTAGGGGTAGGGTTAGGGTTAGGTTTAGGGTTAGGCCTAGATTTAGGGGATTGTTTACGGTTTGGTTTAGTTTTAGGTTCAGGGTTCGGCTTAGGTTTTGGGTAAAAATAGGTCAAGGAAGAGGGTTAGGGTAAGGGTTAGGGTTTGGTGTTTGAGTTAAGGTTAGGGGTAGCTTTAGGGGTAGGTTTAGTGTTAGGGTTAGGTTTAGGTGTTTGGGTAAATATTAGGGTCAGGTATAGGGTTAGGTTTAGGGTTAGGGTTAGGTTTTGGTTTAGGGTTAGGTTTAGGGTGAAGTTGAAGTTAAGGGTGAGAGTTGAGCTGAGGGTTAGAGTTAGTCGTTAATGTTAGGGTTAAGTTTAGCATGAAGGTTAGGGTTAAGGTTAGGTTTCGATTTAGGGTTAGGTTAAGTGTTAGGGTTAAGTCTTGTTAAGTTTAGGACTAGGTGAAGGTTAGGGATAGGGTTAGGTTAAGTTTTGGGGTTAGGTTTTGATTTTAGGGTGAGGGTTATTGCTGGGTTTCCATTGAAGCTGAGTGTGTAGGGTAAGTTTTAGCGTTAGGAATAGGGTTAGAGTTAGATTTGGGGTCAGGGTTAGAGTTAAGTTTCGGGTTAGGTTTATGGTTAGGTTTAGGGCTAGGGTCAGGGTTGGGGGAGATTTAGTGTTACGTTTAGTTTTAGGGTTAGTGTTAGGGTGAAGTTTATGTTAAGCATGAGGTTTAGGGTTGCGGTTAGGGTTCAGGTTCGGGTCAGGGTTAGGTTAGGTTCAGGTTGAGGTTTAGGGTTATGTTTAGTATTAGTGTTAATTTTGGTTAGGGTTAGGGTTTGAATGAAGTTAGGGTAGGTTTAGGGTTATGGTTAGTGTGAAATTTTGGTTAAGGGTGAGGGTTCGGCTTAGGGTAAGGGTTTGAGTTATATTTACTGGTTAAGGTTATGTTAAGGGTTTCGATTAGGTTTAGGCTAAGGATTTGGGTTAGAGTTAGGGTTAGGGGTTAGTGTTTCAGTTAGGTTTAGGATAGGGTTGTACTTAGGGTCAAGTTTAGGGTTACGGTTAGATTTAGAGTTACGATTACAGTTAAGGTGAGGGTTTTGGGTAAGTGTTAGGATTAGGGTTAGGGTTAGGGCTAGGGTTAGGGTTAGAGTTAGGGTTAGGGGTTAGGGTTAGGTTTAAGTTTATGATAGGCTTCAAGTTAGGTTAAGGTTAGGTTAGTGTTAGGGTCAGTGTTAGGATTAGGATTAGGTTTAGGGCGAGGGTTAGGGTCAGAGATATACTAAGGGTTATGTTTAGGGTCACAAGTGGGCCAAGGTTAAGGTTAGGGTTAAAGTTAGGGTTAGCTTTAGGTTAGGGATAGGGTGAAGTTTTAAGAGAGGTTGAGGTTTAGGGTTATGGCTAAGGTTTGGGTTTGTTTTTAGGTTAGTGTTAAGGTTGTGTTTAGGGTTAGAGCTAAGTTTCCGGGTTTTGTTTAGCTTTAGGGTTAGGGTTAGATTTTAGGTTAGACTTAGGTATAAGAGTTAGGGTTACGATTTGTGTTAGGCAATGTGGTTGGGGTGAGGGTTAGATTTAGGGTTAGGGTTGGGTAGGTTTAGGATTATGGATATGGTAAGTTGTCAGAGCTTAGAGGTGTAGTTTAGGGTTAGGGTTTGAGTGAGGGTACAGGTTAGGCATTGTGGTTCCGGTCATGGTTAGGTTTAGTTTAGGGTTAGGGTTAGGGTTAGGGTTAGGGTTAGGGTTAGGTTTAGGTTTCTAATTAGTTTTCGTGTTAGAGTTAGAGTTAGGGTTAATGTTTGGGTTAGGCTTTGGTCTTAGGGGTTAGGGTTTGGGTTAGGGTTAGTGTTATCGTTAGGGCTTAGGGGTTTCAGGTTAGTGTTCTGCTTAGGGCTAGGGTTAGCATTAGGGTTAGGGTGGAAGGATACTGTTAGGAGTTAGAGTGAGGGTTACGGTTAGTTTTACAGCTAAGGTGAGGGTTTAGGGTAAGTGTTATGATTAGGGTTAGAGTTAGAGTTAGGTTTAGATTCAGAGTTAGGGTTAGGTGTAGTATAAGAGTTAGCTTTATATCCAGGTTTAGGATTAGAGTTAGTGTTCTATTTAGGGTCAAGGTTAGAATTAGGGTTAGGATCAGGATTCTGTTTAGGTTTAGTTTCAGAGCTGTTGTAAGGGTTAAATTTAGGGTTAGAGAGGGACTAGCGTTATGGTTAGGGTTAGGTTTAAGGTAAGGGTTTGGGTTGGGTTTAGGTTGAAGGTTAGGGTTAGGGTTTGGATGAAGTTTAGGTTAGGGTTAAGGTTATTTTTATGGTTAGGGCTAGAGTTTGGGTTTGTGTTCAGGTTAGTGTTAAGGTTAGGTTTAGGGTTCGGTTAGGGTTAGGGCTTATGTTTAGGGTTAGCGTTAGGTTTAGGTTCAGGGTTAGTGTGAAGTTTAGGTTAAGGGCGAAAGTTAGAAATAGGTTTAGGAGTATAGATAGTGTTAGACGTTAAGTTTAGGGTGTTAGGGTTAGGTTTATGGTAGGGTAGGGTTGAGTTTAGGGTTAATATTAGGATTAGGGTTAGATTAGGGTTCCTGTTCGTATTAGGGTTAGGTTTAGGGATAAGTTTGGAGATAACATTATGTTTAGGGTTGGGGATACGGTTAAGGGTTAGGGAGAGGGTTAGGGTTAGGTTTACACTTAAGGTGAGGGTTATGGTAATTGTTATGGTTAGCGTTAGAGTTGGAGTTAGCCTTAGGTTTAGGGTGAAGTTTCCGTTAATAGTCAGGGTTAGGGTTAAGGTTAGATTAGGGTTAAGGTTGGTGTTAGAGGTCGGTATAGGTTTAGGGTTTGGGCAAGGTTAGGGTTAAGGCTAGGTTACAGTAAATGGTAGGGCTAGGTTAGGGTTGTTAGGGTTAGGTTTAGAGTAAGAATTAGTGCTAGGAATTAGGGTTAGGGTTAGCGTCAGGTTTAGAGTTATTGTTAGGTTTAGGGTTAAGTTTAAGGCAGAGTTAAGGTTAGGGTTAATTTTAGGGTTAGAGGAAGAGTCAGGTTTAGGTAAGTGTTAGGGCTAGGATGAAGGATAGCGTTAGGGTTAGGAAAAGGGTTAGGGGATCGTGTGAGTGTTAGTGTTAGGTTCACAATTAAGCTGATGTTTTACGGTGTTACGGTTAGGGGTAGGGTTAGGGTTAGGTTTAGGGTTAGGCCTAGATTTAGGGGATTGTTTACGGTTTGGTTTAGTTTTAGGTTCAGGGTTCGGCTTAGGTTTTGGGTAAAAATAGGTCAAGGAAGAGGGTTAGGGTAAGGGTTAGGGTTTGGTGTTTGAGTTAAGGTTAGGGGTAGCTTTAGGGGTAGGTTTAGTGTTAGGGTTAGGTTTAGGTGTTTGGGTAAATATTAGGGTCAGGTATAGGGTTAGGTTTAGGGTTAGGGTTAGGTTTTGGTTTAGGGTTAGGTTTAGGGTGAAGTTGAAGTTAAGGGTGAGAGTAGAGCTGAGGGTTAGAGTTAGTCGTTAATGTTAGGGTTAAGTTTAGCATGAAGGTTAGGGTTAAGGTTAGGTTTCGATTTAGGGTTAGGTTAAGTGTTAGGGTTAAGTCTTGTTAAGTTTAGGACTAGGTGAAGGTTAGGGATAGGGTTAGGTTAAGTTTTGGGGTTAGGTTTTGATTTTAGGGTGAGGGTTATTGCTGGGTTTCCATTGAAGCTGAGTGTGTAGGGTAAGTTTTAGCGTTAGGAATAGGGTTAGAGTTAGATTTGGGGTCAGGGTTAGAGTTAAGTTTCGGGTTAGGTTTATGGTTAGGTTTAGGGCTAGGGTCAGGGTTGGGGGAGATTTAGTGTTACGTTTAGTTTTAGGGTTAGTGTTAGGGTGAAGTTTATGTTAAGCATGAGGTTTAGGGTTGCGGTTAGGGTTCAGGTTCGGGTCAGGGTTAGGTTAGGTTCAGGTTGAGGTTTAGGGTTATGTTTAGTATTAGTGTTAATTTTGGTTAGGGTTAGGGTTTGAATGAAGTTAGGGTAGGTTTAGGGTTATGGTTAGTGTGAAATTTTGGTTAAGGGTGAGGGTTCGGCTTAGGGTAAGGGTTTGAGTTATATTTACTGGTTAAGGTTCTGTTAAGGGTTTCGATTAGGTTTAGGCTAAGGATTTGGGTTAGAGTTAGGGTTAGGGGTTAGTGTTTCAGTTAGGTTTAGGATAGGGTTGTACGTAGGGTCAAGTTTAGGGTTACGGTTAGATTTAGAGTTACGATTACAGTTAAGGTGAGGGTTTTGGGTAAGTGTTAGGATTAGGGTTAGGGTTAGGGCTAGGGTTAGGGTTCGAGTTAGGGTTAGGGGTTAGGGTTAGGTTTAAGTTTATGATAGGCTTCAAGTTAGGTTAAGGTTAGGTTAGTGTTAGGGTCAGTGTTAGGATTAGGATTAGGTTTAGGGCCAGGGTTAGGGTCAGAGATATACTAAGGGTTATGTTTAGGGTCACAAGTGGGCCAAGGTTAAGGTTAGGGTTAAAGTTAGGGTTAGCTTTAGGTTAGGGATAGGGTGAAGTTTAAGAGAGGTTGAGGGTTAGGGTTATGGCTAAGGTTTGGGTTTGTTTTTAGGTTAGTGTTAAGGTTGTGTTTAGGGTTAGAGCTAAGTTTACGGGTTTTGTTTAGCTTTAGGGTTAGGGTTAGATTTTAGGTTAGACTTAGGTATAAGAGTTAGGGTTACGATTTGTGTTAGGCATTGTGGTTGGGGTGAGGGTTAGATTTAGGGTTAGGGTTGGGTAGGTTTAGGATTATGGTTATGGTAAGGTGTCAGAGGTTAGAGGTGTAGTTTAGGGTTAGGGTTTGAGTGAGGGTACAGGTTAGGCATTGTGGTTCCGGTCATGGTTAGGTTTAGTTTAGGGTTAGGGTTAGGGTTAGGGTTAGGGTTAGGGTTAGGGTTAGGTTTCTAATTAGTTTTCGTGTTAGAGTTAGAGTTACGGTTAATGTTTGGGTTAGGCTTTGGTCTTAGGGGTTAGGGTTTGGGTTAGTTTTAGTGTTATCGTTAGGGCTTAGGGGTTTCAGGTTAGTGTTCTGCTTAGGGCTAGGATTAGCATTAGGGTTAGGGTGGAAGGATACTGTTAGGAGTTAGAGTGAGGGTTACGGTTAGTTTTACAGCTAAGGTGAGGGTTTAGGGTAAGTGTTATGATTAGGGTTAGAGTTAGAGTTAGGTTTAGATTCGGAGTTAGGGTTAGGTGTAGGATAAGAGTTAGCTTTATATCCAGGTTTAGGATTAGAGTTAGTGTTCTATTTAGGGTCAAGGTTAGAATTAGGGTTAGGATCAGGATTCTGTTTAGGTTTAGTTTCAGAGCTGTTGTAAGGGTTAAATTTAGGGTTAGAGAGGGATTAGCGTTATGGTTAGGGTTAGGTTTAAGGTAAGGGTTTGGGTTGGGTTTAGGTTGAAGGTTAGGGTTAGGGTTTGGATGAAGTTTAGGTTAGGGTTAAGGTTATTTTTATGGTTAGGGCTAGAGTTTGGGTTTGTGTTCAGGTTAGTGTTAAGGTTAGGTTTAGGGTTCGGTTAGGGTTAGGGCTTATGTTTAGGGTTGGCGTTAGGTTTAGGTTCAGGGTTAGTGTGAAGTTTAGGTTAAGGGCGAAAGTTAGAAATAGGTTTAGGAGTATAGATAGTGTTAGACGTTAAGTTTAGGGTGTTAGGGTTAGGTTTATGGTTAGGGTAGGGTTGAGTTTAGGGTTAATATTAGGATTAGGGTTAGATTAGGGTTACTGTTCGTATTAGGGTTAGGTTTAGGGATAAGTTTGGAGATAACATTATGTTTAGGGTTAGCGATACAGTTAAGGGTTAGGGAGAGGGATAGGGTTAGGTTTACACTTAAGGTGAGGGTTATGGTAATTGTTATGGTTAGCGTTAGAGTTGGAGTTAGCCTTAGGTTTAGGGTGAAGTTTCCGTTAATAGTCAGGGTTAGGGTTAAGGTTAGATTAGGGTTAAGTTTGGTGTTAGAGGTCGGTATAGGTTTAGGTTTAGGGTTTGGGCAAGGTTAGGGTTAAGGCTAGGTTACAGTAAATGGTAGGGCTAGGTTAGGGTTGTTAGGGTTAGGTTTAGAGTAAGAATTAGTGCTAGGAATTAGGGTTAGGGTTAGCGTCAGGTTTAGAGTTATTGTTAGGTTTAGGGTTAAGTTTAAGGCAGAGTTAAGGTTAGGGTTAATTTTAGGGTTAGAGGAAGAGTCAGGTTTAGGTAAGTGTTAGGGCTAGGATGAAGGATAGCGTTAGGGTTAGGAAAAGGGTTAGGGGATCGTGTGAGTGTTAGTGTTAGGTTCACAATTAAGCTGATGTTTTACGGTGTTACGGTTAGGGGTAGGGTTAGGGTTAGGTTTAGGGTTAGGCATAGATTTAGGGGATTGTTTACGGTTTGGTTTAGTTTTAGGTTTAGGGTTCGGCTTAGGTTTTGGGTAAAATGAGGTCAAGGATGAGGGTTAGGGTAAGGGTTAGGGTTTGGTGTTTGAGTTAAGGTTAGGGGTAGCTTTAGGGGTAGGTTTAGTGTTAGGGTTAGGTTTAGGTGTTTGGGTAAATATTAGGGTCAGGTATAGGGTTAGGTTTAGGGTTAGGGTTCGGTTTTGGCTTAGGGTTAGGTTTAGGGTGAAGTTGAAGTTAAGGGTGAGAGTTGAGCTGAGGGTTAGAGTTAGTGGTTAGGGTTAGGGTTAAGTTTAGGATGAAGTTTAGGGTTAAGGTTAGGTTTCGATTTACGGTTAGGTTAAGTGTTAGGTTTAAGTCTTGTTAAGTTTAGGACTAGTTGAAGGTTAGGGATAGGGTTAAGTTAAGGTTTGGGGTTAGGTTTTGATTTTAGGGTGAGGGTTATTGCTGGGTTTCCATTGAAGCTGAGTGTGTAGGGTAAGTTTTAGCGTTAGGAATAGGGTTAGAGTTAGATTTGGGGTCAGGGTTAGAGTTAAGTTTCGGGTTAGGTTTATGGTTAGGTTTAGGGCTAGGGTCAGGGTTGGGGGAGATTTAGTGTTACGTTTAGTTTTAGGGTTAGTGTTAGGGTGAAGTTTATGTTAAGCATGAGGTTTAGGGTTGCGGTTAGGGTTCAGGTTCGGGTCAGGGTTAGGTTAGGTTCAGATTGAGGTTTAGGGTTATGTTTAGTATTAGTGTTAATTTTGGTTAGGGTTAGGGTTTGAATGAAGTTAGGGTAGGTTTAGGGTTATGGTTAGTGTGAAATTTTGGTTAAGGGTGAGGGTTCGGCTTAGGGTAAGGGTTTGAGTTATATTTACTGGTTAAGGTTATGTTAAGGGTTTCGATTACGTTTAGGCTAAGGATTTGGGTTAGAGTTAGGGTTAGGGGTTAGTGTTTCAGTTAGGTTTAGGATAGGGTTGTACTTAGGGTCAAGTTTAGGGTCACCGTTAGATTTAGAGTTACGATTACAGTTAAGGTGAGGGTTTTGGGTAAGTGTTAGGATTAGGGTTAGGGTTAGGGCTAGGGTTAGGGTTCGAGTTAGGGTTAGGGGTTAGGGTTAGGTTTAAGTTTATGATAGGCTTCAAGTTAGGTTAAGGTTAGGTTAGTGTTAGGGTCAGTGTTAGGATTAGGATTAGGTTTAGGGCGAGGGTTAGGGTCAGAGATATACTAAGGGTTATGTTTAGGGTCACAAGTGGGCCAAGGTTAAGGTTAGGGTTAAAGTTAGGGTTAGCTTTAGGTTAGGGATAGGGTGAAGTTTAAGATAGGTTGAGGGTTAGGATTATGGCTAAGGTTTGGGTTTGTTTTTAGGTTAGTGTTAAGGTTGTGTTTAGGGTTAGAGCTAAGTTTCCGGGTTTTGTTTAGCTTTAGGGTTAGGGTTAGATTTTAGGTTAGACTTAGGTATAACAGTTAGGGTTACGATTTGTGTTAGGCATTGTGGTTGGGGTGAGGGTTAGATTTAGGGTTAGGGTTGGGTAGGTTTAGGATTATGGTTATGGTAAGGTGTCAGAGGTTAGAGGTGTAGTTTAGGGTTAGGGTTTGAGTGAGGGTACAGGTTAGGCATTGTGGTTCCGGTCATGGTTAGGTTTAGTTTAGGGTTAGGGTTAGGGTTAGGGTTAGGGTTAGGGTTAGGGTTTGGGTTAGGGTTAGGGTTTGGGTTAGGTTTCTAATTAGTTTTCGGGTTAGAGTTAGAGTTAGGGTTAATGTTGGGTTAGGCTTTGGTCTTAGGGGTTAGGGTTTGGGTTAGGGTTAGTGTTATCGTTAGGGCTTAGGGGTTTCAGGTTAGTGTTCTGCTTAGGGCTAGGGTTAGCATTAGGGTTAGGGTTGAAGGATACTGTTAGGAGTTAGAGTGAGGGTTACGGTTAGTTTTACAGCTAAGGTGAGGGTTTAGGGTAAGTGTTATGATTAGGATAAGAGTTAGAGTTAGGTTTAGATTCAGAGTTAGGGTTAGGTGTAGGATAAGAGTTAGCTTTATATCCAGGTTTAGGATTAGAGTTAGTGTTCTATTTAGGGTCAAGGTTAGAATTAGGGTTAGGATCAGGATTCTGTTTAGGTTTAGTTTCAGAGCTGTTGTAAGGGTTAAATTTAGGGTTAGAGAGGGACTAGCGTTATGGTTAGGGTTAGGTTTAAGGTAAGGGTTTGGGTTGGGTTTAGGTTGAAGGTTAGGGTTAGGGTTTGGATGAAGTTTAGGTTAGGGTTAAGGTTATTTTTATGGTTAGGGCTAGAGTTTGGGTTTGTGTTCAGGTTAGTGTTAAGGTTAGGTTTAGGGTTCGGTTAGGGTTAGGGCTTATGTTTAGGGTTAGCGTTAGGTTTAGGTTCAGGGTTAGTGTGAAGTTTAGGTTAAGGGCGAAAGTTAGAAATAGGTTTAGGAGTATAGATAGTGTTAGACGTTAAGTTTAGGGTGTTAGGGTTAGGTTTATGGTAGGGTAGGATTGAGTTTAGGGTTAATATTAGGATTAGGGTCAGATTAGGGTTACTGTTCGTATTAGGGTTAGGTTTAGGGATAAGTTTGGAGATAACATTATGTTTAGGGTTGGGGATACGGTTAAGGGTTAGGGAGAGGGTTAGGGTTAGGTTTACACTTAAGGTGAGGGTTATGGTAATTGTTATGGTTAGCGTTAGAGTTGGAGTTAGCCTTAGGTTTAGGGTGAAGTTTCCGTTAATAGTCAGGGTTAGGGTTAAGGTTAGATTAGGGTTAAGGTTGGTGTTAGAGGTCGGTATAGGTTTAGGGTTTGGGCAAGGTTAGGGTTAAGGCTAGGTTACAGTAAATGGTAGGGCTAGGTTAGGGTTGTTAGGGTTAGGTTTAGAGTAAGAACTAGTGCTAGGAATTAGGGTTAGGGATAGCGTCAGGTTTAGAGTTATTGTTAGGTTAGGGTTAAGTTTAAGGCAGAGTTAAGGTTAGGGTTAATTTTAGGGTTAGAGGAAGAGTCAGGTTTAGGTAAGTGTTAGGGCTAGGATGAAGGATAGCGTTAGGGTTAGGAAAAGGGTTAGGGGATCGTGTGAGTGTTAGTGTTAGGTTCACAATTAAGCTGATGTTTTACGGTGTTACTGTTAGGGGTAGGGTTAGGGTTAGGTTTAGGGTTAGGCCTAGATTTAGGGGATTGTTTACGGTTTGGTTTAGTTTTAGGTTTAGGGTTCGGCTTAGGTTTTGGGTAAAAATAGGTCAAGGAAGAGGGTTAGGGTAAGGGTTAGGGTTTGGTGTTTGAGTTAAGGTTAGGGGTAGCTTTAGGGGTAGGTTTAGTGTTAGGGTTAGGTTTAGGTGTTTGGGTAAATATTAGGGTCAGGTATAGGGTTAGGTTTAGGGTTAGGGTTAGGTTTAGGGTGAAGTTGAAGTTAAGGGTGAGAGTTGAGCTGAGGGTTAGAGTTAGTGGTTAGGGTTAGGGTTAAGTTTAGGATGAAGTTTAGGGTTAAGTTTAGGTTTCGATTTAGGGTTAGGTTAAGTGTTAGGGTTAAGTCTTGTTAAGTTTAGGACTAGGTGAAGGTTAGGGATAGGGTTAGGTTAAGGTTTGGGGTTAGGTTTTGATTTTAGGGTGAGGGTTATTGCTGGGTTTCCATTGAAGCTGAGTGTGTAGGGTAAGTTTTAGCGTTAAGAATAGGGTTAGAGTTAGATTTGGGGTCAGGGTTAGAGTTAAGTTTCGGGTTAGGTTTATGGTTAGGTTTAGGGCTAGGGTCAGGGTTGGGGGAGATTTAGTGTTACGTTTAGTTTTAGGGTTAGTGTTAGGGTGAAGTTTATGTTAAGCATGAGGTTTAGGGTTGCGGTTAGGGTTCAGGTTCGGGTCAGGGTTAGGTTAGGTTCAGGTTGAGGTTTAGGGTTATGTTTAGTATTAGTGTTAATTTTGGTTAGGGTTAGGGTTTGAATGAAGTTAGGGTAGGTTTAGGGTTATGGTTAGTGTGAAATTTTGGTTAAGGGTGAGGGTTCGGCTTAGGGTAAGGGTTTGAGTTATATTTACTGGTTAAGGTTCTGTTAAGGGTTTCGATTAGGTTTAGCCTAAGGATTTGGGTTAGAGTTAGGGTTAGGGGTTAGTGTTTCAGTTAGGTTTAGGATAGGGTTGTACGTAGGGTCAAGTTTAGGGTTACGGTTAGATTTAGAGTTATGATTACAGTTAAGGGGAGGGTTTTGGGTAAGTGTTAGGATTAGGGTTAGGGTTAGGGCTAGGGTTAGGGTTAGAGTTAGGGTTAGGGGTTAGGGTTAGGTTTAAGTTTATGATAGGCTTCAAGTTAGGTTAAGGTTAGGTTAGTGTTAGGGTCAGTGTTAGGATTAGGATTAGGTTTAGGGCGAGGGTTAGGGTCAGAGATATACTAAGGGTTATGTTTAGGGTCACAAGTGGGCCAAGGTTAAGGTTATGGTTAAAGTTAGGGTTAGCTTTAGGTTAGGGATAGGGTGAAGTTTTAAGATAGGTTGAGGTTTAGGGTTATAGCTAAGGTTTGGGTTTGTTTTTAGGTTAGTGTTAAGGTTGTGTTTAGGGTTAGAGCTAAGTTTACGGGTTTTGTTTAGCTTTAGGGTTAGGGTTAGATTTTAGGTTAGACTTAGGTATAAGAGTTAGGGTTACGATTTGTGTTAGGCATTGTGGTTGGGGTGAGGGTTAGATTTAGGGTTAGGGTTGGATAGGTTTAGGATTATGGATATGGTAAGGTGTCAGAGGTTAGAGGTGTAGTTTAGGGTTAGGGTTTGAGTGAGGGTACAGGTTAGGCATTGTGGTTCCGGTCATGGTTAGGTTTAGTTTAGGGTTAGGGTTAGGGTTAGGGTTAGGGTTAGGGTTAAGTTTAGGTTTCTAATTAGTTTTCGGGTTAGAGTTAGAGTTAGGGTTAATGTTTGGGTTACGCTTTGGTCTTAGGGGTTAGGGTTTGGGTTAGGGTTAGTGTTATCGTTAGGGCTTAGGGGTTTCAGGTTAGTGTTCTGCTTAGGGCTAGGGTTAGCATTAGGGTTAGGGTTGAAGGATACTGTTAGGAGTTAGAGTGAGGGTTACGGTTAGTTTTAAAGCTAAGGTGAGGGTTTAGGGTAAGTGTTATGATTAGGGTTAGAGTTAGAGTTAGGTTTAGATTCAGAGTTAGGGTTAGGTGTAGGATAAGAGTTAGCTTTATATCCAGGTTTAGGATTAGAGTTAGTGTTCTATTTAGGGTCAAGGTTAGAATTAGGGTTAGGATCAGGATTCTGTTTAGGTTTAGTTTCAGAGCTGTTGTAAGGGTTAAATTTAGGGTTAGAGAGGGACTAGCGTTATGGTTAGGGTTAGGTTTAAGGTAAGGGTTTGGGTTGGGTTTAGGTTGAAGGTTAGGGTTAGGGTTTGGATGAAGTTTAGGTTAGTGTTAAGGTTATTTTTATGGTTAGGGCTAGAGTTTGGGTTTGTGTTCAGGTTAGTGTTAAGGTTAGGTTTAGGGTTCGGTTAGGGTTAGGGCTTAGTTTAGGGTTAGCGTTAGGTTTAGGTTCAGGGTTAGTGTGAAGTTTAGGTTAAGGGCGAAAGTTAGAAATAGGTTTAGGAGTATAGATAGTGTTAGACGTTAAGTTTAGGGTGTTAGGGTTAGGTTTATGGTAGGGTAGGATTGAGTTTAGGGTTAATATTAGGATTAGGGTTAGATTAGGGTTACTGTTCGTATTAGGGTTAGGTTTAGGGATAAGTTTGGAGATAACATTATGTTTAGGGTTGGGGATACGGTTAAGGGTTAGGGAGAGGGTTAGGGTTAGGTTTACACTTAAGGTGAGGGTTATGGTAATTGTTATGGTTAGCGTTAGACTTGGAGTTAGCCTTAGGTTTAGGGTGAAGTTTCCGTTAATAGTCAGGGTTAGGGTTAAGGTTAGATTAGGGTTAAGGTTGGTGTTAGAGGTCGGTATAGGTTTAGGTTTAGGGTTTGGGCAAGGTTAGGGTTAAGGCTAGGTTACAGTAAATGGTAGGGCTAGGTTAGGGTTGTTAGGGTTAGGTTTAGAGTAAGAATTAGTGCTAGGAATTAGGGTTAGGGTTAGCGTCAGGTTTAGAGTTATTGTTAGGTTTAGGGTTAAGTTTAAGGCAGAGTTAAGGTTAGGGTTAAGTTTAGGGTTAGAGGAAGAGTCAGGTTTAGGTAAGTGTTAGGGCTAGGATGAAGGATAGCGTTAGGGTTAGGAAAAGGGTTAGGGGATCGTGTGAGTGTTAGTGTTAGGTTCACAATTAAGCTGATGTTTTACGGTGTTACGGTTAGGGGTAGGGTTAGGGTTAGGTTTAGGGTTAGGCCTAGATTTAGGGGATTGTTTACGGTTTGGTTTAGTTTTAGGTTTAGGGTTCGGCTTAGGTTTTGGGTAAAAATAGGTCAAGGAAGAGGGTTAGGGTAAGGGTTAGGGTTTGGTGTTTGAGTTAAGGTTAGGGGTAGCTTTAGGGGTAGGTTTAGTGTTAGGGTTAGGTTTAGGTGTTTGGGTAAATATTAGGGTCAGGTATAGGGTTAGGTTTAGGGTTAGGGTTAGGTTTAGGGTGAAGTTGAAGTTAAGGGTGAGAGTTGAGCTGAGGGTTAGAGTTAGTGGTTAGGGTTAGGGTTAAGTTTAGGATGAAGTTTAGGGTTAAGGTTAGGTTTCGATTTAGGGTTAGGTTAAGTGTTAGGGTTAAGTCTTGTTAAGTTTAGGACTAGGTGGAGGTTAGGGATAGGGTTAGGTTAAGGTTTGGGGTTAGGTTTTGATTTTAGGGTGAGGGTTATTGCTGGGTTTCCATTGAAGCTGAGTGTGTAGGGTAAGTTTTAGCGTTAAGAATAGGGTTAGAGTTAGATTTGGGGTCAGGGTTAGAGTTAAGTTTCGGGTTAGGTTTATGGTTAGGTTTAGGGCTAGGGTCAGGGTTGGGGGAGATTTAGTGTTACGTTTAGTTTTAGGGTTAGTGTTAGGGTGAAGTTTATGTTAAGCATGAGGTTTAGGGTTGCGGTTAGGGTTCAGGTTCGGGTCAGGGTTAGGTTAGGTTCAGGTTGAGGTTTAGGGTTATGTTTAGTATTAGTGTTAATTTTGGTTAGGGTTAGGGTTTGAATGAAGTTAGGGTAGGTTTAGGGTTATGGTTAGTGTGAAATTTTGGTTAAGCGTGAGGGTTCGGCTTAGGGTAAGGGTTTGAGTTATATTTACTGGTTAAGGTTCTGTTAAGGGTTTCGATTAGGTTTAGGCTAAGGATTTGGGTTAGAGTTAGGGTTAGGGGTTAGTGTTTCAGTTAGGTTTAGGATAGGGTTGTACTTAGGGTCAAGTTTAGGGTTACGGTTAGATTTAGAGTTACGATTACAGTTAAGGTGAGGGTTTTGGGTAAGTGTTAGGATTAGGGTTAGGGTTAGGGCTAGGGTTAGGGTTAGAGTTAGGGTTAGGGGTTAGGGTTAGGTTTAAGTTTATGATAGGCTTCAAGTTAGGTTAAGGTTAGGTTAGTGTTAGGGTCAGTGTTAGGATTAGGATTAGGTTTAGGGCGAGGGTTAGGGTCAGAGATATACTAAGGGTTATGTTTAGGGTCACAAGTGGGCCAAGGTTAAGGTTAGGGTTAAAGTTAGGGTTAGCTTTAGGTTAGGGATAGGGTGAAGTTTAAGATAGGTTGAGGGTTAGGATTATGGCTAAGGTTTGGGTTTGTTTTTAGGTTAGTGTTAAGGTTGTGTTTAGGGTTAGAGCTAAGTTTCCGGGTTTTGTTTAGCTTTAGGGTTAGGGTTAGATTTTAGGTTAGACTTAGGTATAACAGTTAGGGTTACGATTTGTGTTAGGCATTGTGGTTGGGGTGAGGGTTAGATTTAGGGTTAGGGTTGGGTAGGTTTAGGATTATGGTTATGGTAAGGTGTCAGAGGTTAGAGGTGTAGTTTAGGGTTAGGGTTTGAGTGAGGGTACAGGTTAGGCATTGTGGTTCCGGTCATGGTTAGGTTTAGTTTAGGGTTAGGGTTAGGGTTAGGGTTAGGGTTAGGGTTAGGGTTTGGGTTAGGGTTAGGGTTTGGGTTAGGTTTCTAATTAGTTTTCGGGTTAGAGTTAGAGTTAGGGTTAATGTTGGGTTAGGCTTTGGTCTTAGGGGTTAGGGTTTGGGTTAGGGTTAGTGTTATCGTTAGGGCTTAGGGGTTTCAGGTTAGTGTTCTGCTTAGGGCTAGGGTTAGCATTAGGGTTAGGGTTGAAGGATACTGTTAGGAGTTAGAGTGAGGGTTACGGTTAGTTTTACAGCTAAGGTGAGGGTTTAGGGTAAGTTTTATGATTAGGATTAGAGTTAGAGTTAGGTTTAGATTCAGAGTTAGGGTTAGGTGTAGGATAAGAGTTAGCTTTATATCCAGGTTTAGGATTAGAGTTAGTGTTCTATTTAGGGTCAAGGTTAGAATTAGGGTTAGGATCAGGATTCTGTTTAGGTTTAGTTTCAGAGCTGTTGTAAGGGTTAAATTTAGGGTTAGAGAGGGACTAGCGTTATGGTTAGGGTTAGGTTTAAGGTAAGGGTTTGGGTTGGGTTTAGGTTGAAGGTTAGGGTTAGGGTTTGGATGAAGTTTAGGTTAGGGTTAAGGTTATTTTTATGGTTAGGGCTAGAGTTTGGGTTTGTGTTCAGGTTAGTGTTAAGGTTAGGTTTAGGGTTCGGTTAGGGTTAGGGCTTATGTTTAGGGTTAGCGTTAGGTTTAGGTTCAGGGTTAGTGTGAAGTTTAGGTTAAGGGCGAAAGTTAGAAATAGGTTTAGGAGTATAGATAGTGTTAGACGTTAAGTTTAGGGTGTTAGGGTTAGGTTTATGGTAGGGTAGGATTGAGTTTAGGGTTAATATTAGGATTAGGGTCAGATTAGGGTTACTGTTCGTATTAGGGTTAGGTTTAGGGATAAGTTTGGAGATAACATTATGTTTAGGGTTGGGGATACGGTTAAGGGTTAGGGAGAGGGTTAGGGTTAGGTTTACACTTAAGGTGAGGGTTATGGTAATTGTTATGGTTAGCGTTAGAGTTGGAGTTAGCCTTAGGTTTAGGGTGAAGTTTCCGTTAATAGTCAGGGTTAGGGTTAAGGTTAGATTAGGGTTAAGGTTGGTGTTAGAGGTCGGTATAGGTTTAGGGTTTGGGCAAGGTTAGGGTTAAGGCTAGGTTACAGTAAATGGTAGGGCTAGGTTAGGGTTGTTAGGGTTAGGTTTAGAGTAAGAACTAGTGCTAGGAATTAGGGTTAGGGATAGCGTCAGGTTTAGAGTTATTGTTAGGTTAGGGTTAAGTTTAAGGCAGAGTTAAGGTTAGGGTTAATTTTAGGGTTAGAGGAAGAGTCAGGTTTAGGTAAGTGTTAGGGCTAGGATGAAGGATAGCGTTAGGGTTAGGAAAAGGGTTAGGGGATCGTGTGAGTGTTAGTGTTAGGTTCACAATTAAGCTGATGTTTTACGGTGTTACTGTTAGGGGTAGGGTTAGGGTTAGGTTTAGGGTTAGGCCTAGATTTAGGGGATTGTTTACGGTTTGGTTTAGTTTTAGGTTTAGGGTTCGGCTTAGGTTTTGGGTAAAAATAGGTCAAGGAAGAGGGTTAGGGTAAGGGTTAGGGTTTGGTGTTTGAGTTAAGGTTAGGGGTAGCTTTAGGGGTAGGTTTAGTGTTAGGGTTAGGTTTAGGTGTTTGGGTAAATATTAGGGTCAGGTATAGGGTTAGGTTTAGGGTTAGGGTTAGGTTTAGGGTGAAGTTGAAGTTAAGGGTGAGAGTTGAGCTGAGGGTTAGAGTTAGTGGTTAGGGTTAGGGTTAAGTTTAGGATGAAGTTTAGGGTTAAGTTTAGGTTTCGATTTAGGGTTAGGTTAAGTGTTAGGGTTAAGTCTTGTTAAGTTTAGGACTAGGTGAAGGTTAGGGATAGGGTTAGGTTAAGGTTTGGGGTTAGGTTTTGATTTTAGGGTGAGGGTTATTGCTGGGTTTCCATTGAAGCTGAGTGTGTAGGGTAAGTTTTAGCGTTAAGAATAGGGTTAGAGTTAGATTTGGGGTCAGGGTTAGAGTTAAGTTTCGGGTTAGGTTTATGGTTAGGTTTAGGGCTAGGGTCAGGGTTGGGGGAGATTTAGTGTTACGTTTAGTTTTAGGGTTAGTGTTAGGGTGAAGTTTATGTTAAGCATGAGGTTTAGGGTTGCGGTTAGGGTTCAGGTTCGGGTCAGGGTTAGGTTAGGTTCAGGTTGAGGTTTAGGGTTATGTTTAGTATTAGTGTTAATTTTGGTTAGGGTTAGGGTTTGAATGAAGTTAGGGTAGGTTTAGGGTTATGGTTAGTGTGAAATTTTGGTTAAGGGTGAGGGTTCGGCTTAGGGTAAGGGTTTGAGTTATATTTACTGGTTAAGGTTCTGTTAAGGGTTTCGATTAGGTTTAGCCTAAGGATTTGGGTTAGAGTTAGGGTTAGGGGTTAGTGTTTCAGTTAGGTTTAGGATAGGGTTGTACGTAGGGTCAAGTTTAGGGTTACGGTTAGATTTAGAGTTATGATTACAGTTAAGGGGAGGGTTTTGGGTAAGTGTTAGGATTAGGGTTAGGGTTAGGGCTAGGGTTAGGGTTAGAGTTAGGGTTAGGGGTTAGGGTTAGGTTTAAGTTTATGATAGGCTTCAAGTTAGGTTAAGGTTAGGTTAGTGTTAGGGTCAGTGTTAGGATTAGAATTAGGTTTAGGGCGAGGGTTAGGGTCAGAGATATACTAAGGGTTATGTTTAGGGTCACAAGTGGGCCAAGGTTAAGGTTATGGTTAAAGTTAGGGTTAGCTTTAGGTTAGGGATAGGGTGAAGTTTTAAGATAGGTTGAGGTTTAGGGTTATAGCTAAGGTTTGGGTTTGTTTTTAGGTTAGTGTTAAGGTTGTGTTTAGGGTTAGAGCTAAGTTTACGGGTTTTGTTTAGCTTTAGGGTTAGGGTTAGATTTTAGGTTAGACTTAGGTATAAGAGTTAGGGTTACGATTTGTGTTAGGCATTGTGGTTGGGGTGAGGGTTAGATTTAGGGTTAGGGTTGGATAGGTTTAGGATTATGGATATGGTAAGGTGTCAGAGGTTAGAGGTGTAGTTTAGGGTTAGGGTTTGAGTGAGGGTACAGGTTAGGCATTGTGGTTCCGGTCATGGTTAGGTTTAGTTTAGGGTTAGGGTTAGGGTTAGGGTTAGGGTTAAGTTTAGGTTTCTAATTAGTTTTCGGGTTAGAGTTAGAGTTAGGGTTAATGTTTGGGTTACGCTTTGGTCTTAGGGGTTAGGGTTTGGGTTAGGGTTAGTGTTATCGTTAGGGCTTAGGGGTTTCAGGTTAGTGTTCTGCTTAGGGCTAGGGTTAGCATTAGGGTTAGGGTTGAAGGATACTGTTAGGAGTTAGAGTGAGGGTTACGGTTAGTTTTAAAGCTAAGGTGAGGGTTTAGGGTAAGTGTTATGATTAGGGTTAGAGTTAGAGTTAGGTTTAGATTCAGAGTTAGGGTTAGGTGTAGGATAAGAGTTAGCTTTATATCCAGGTTTAGGATTAGAGTTAGTGTTCTATTTAGGGTCAAGGTTAGAATTAGGGTTAGGATCAGGATTCTGTTTAGGTTTAGTTTCAGAGCTGTTGTAAGGGTTAAATTTAGGGTTAGAGAGGGACTAGCGTTATGGTTAGGGTTAGGTTTAAGGTAAGGGTTTGGGTTGGGTTTAGGTTGAAGGTTAGGGTTAGGGTTTGGATGAAGTTTAGGTTAGTGTTAAGGTTATTTTTATGGTTAGGGCTAGAGTTTGGGTTTGTGTTCAGGTTAGTGTTAAGGTTAGGTTTAGGGTTCGGTTAGGGTTAGGGCTTAGTTTAGGGTTAGCGTTAGGTTTAGGTTCAGGGTTAGTGTGAAGTTTAGGTTAAGGGCGAAAGTTAGAAATAGGTTTAGGAGTATAGATAGTGTTAGACGTTAAGTTTAGGGTGTTAGGGTTAGGTTTATGGTAGGGTAGGATTGAGTTTAGGGTTAATATTAGGATTAGGGTTAGATTAGGGTTACTGTTCGTATTAGGGTTAGGTTTAGGGATAAGTTTGGAGATAACATTATGTTTAGGGTTGGGGATACGGTTAAGGGTTAGGGAGAGGGTTAGGGTTAGGTTTACACTTAAGGTGAGGGTTATGGTAATTGTTATGGTTAGCGTTAGACTTGGAGTTAGCCTTAGGTTTAGGGTGAAGTTTCCGTTAATAGTCAGGGTTAGGGTTAAGGTTAGATTAGGGTTAAGGTTGGTGTTAGAGGTCGGTATAGGTTTAGGTTTAGGGTTTGGGCAAGGTTAGGGTTAAGGCTAGGTTACAGTAAATGGTAGGGCTAGGTTAGGGTTGTTAGGGTTAGGTTTAGAGTAAGAATTAGTGCTAGGAATTAGGGTTAGGGTTAGCGTCAGGTTTAGAGTTATTGTTAGGTTTAGGGTTAAGTTTAAGGCAGAGTTAAGGTT
Organism: Loxodonta africana; assembly: GCF_030014295.1. Taxonomy (NCBI): domain Eukaryota; kingdom Metazoa; phylum Chordata; class Mammalia; order Proboscidea; family Elephantidae; genus Loxodonta; species Loxodonta africana. Next base: position 63,062 of record NW_026974859.1, on the reverse strand, counting down.
AGGGTTAAGTTTAGGGTTAGAGGAAGAGTCAGGTTTAGGTAAGTGTTAGGGCTAGGATGAAGGATAGCGTTAGGGTTAGGAAAAGGGTTAGGGGATCGTGTGAGTGTTAGTGTTAGGTTCACAATTAAGCTGATGTTTTACGGTGTTACGGTTAGGGGTAGGGTTAGGGTTAGGTTTAGGGTTAGGCCTAGATTTAGGGGATTGTTTACGGTTTGGTTTAGTTTTAGGTTTAGGGTTCGGCTTAGGTTTTGGGTAAAAATAGGTCAAGGAAGAGGGTTAGGGTAAGGGTTAGGGTTTGGTGTTTGAGTTAAGGTTAGGGGTAGCTTTAGGGGTAGGTTTAGTGTTAGGGTTAGGTTTAGGTGTTTGGGTAAATATTAGGGTCAGGTATAGGGTTAGGTTTAGGGTTAGGGTTAGGTTTAGGGTGAAGTTGAAGTTAAGGGTGAGAGTTGAGCTGAGGGTTAGAGTTAGTGGTTAGGGTTAGGGTTAAGTTTAGGATGAAGTTTAGGGTTAAGGTTAGGTTTCGATTTAGGGTTAGGTTAAGTGTTAGGGTTAAGTCTTGTTAAGTTTAGGACTAGGTGGAGGTTAGGGATAGGGTTAGGTTAAGGTTTGGGGTTAGGTTTTGATTTTAGGGTGAGGGTTATTGCTGGGTTTCCATTGAAGCTGAGTGTGTAGGGTAAGTTTTAGCGTTAAGAATAGGGTTAGAGTTAGATTTGGGGTCAGGGTTAGAGTTAAGTTTCGGGTTAGGTTTATGGTTAGGTTTAGGGCTAGGGTCAGGGTTGGGGGAGATTTAGTGTTACGTTTAGTTTTAGGGTTAGTGTTAGGGTGAAGTTTATGTTAAGCATGAGGTTTAGGGTTGCGGTTAGGGTTCAGGTTCGGGTCAGGGTTAGGTTAGGTTCAGGTTGAGGTTTAGGGTTATGTTTAGTATTAGTGTTAATTTTGGTTAGGGTTAGGGTTTGAATGAAGTTAGGGTAGGTTTAGGGTTATGGTTAGTGTGAAATTTTGGTTAAGCGTGAGGGTTCGGCTTAGGGTAAGGGTTTGAGTTATATTTACTGGTTAAGGTTCTGTTAAGGGTTTCGATTAGGTTTAGGCTAAAGATTTGGGTTAGAGTTAGGGTTAGGGGTTAGTGTTTCAGTTAGGTTTAGGATAGGGTTGTACTTAGGGTCAAGTTTAGGGTTACGGTTAGATTTAGAGTTACGATTACAGTTAAGGTGAGGGTTTTGGGTAAGTGTTAGGATTAGGGTTAGGGTTAGGGCTAGGGTTAGGGTTCGAGTTAGGGTTAGGGGTTAGGGTTAGGTTTAAGTTTATGATAGGCTTCAAGTTAGGTTAAGGTTAGGTTAGTGTTAGGGTCAGTGTTAGGATTAGGATTAGGTTTAGGGCGAGGGTTAGGGTCAGAGATATACTAAGGGTTATGTTTAGGGTCACAAGTGGGCCAAGGTTAAGGTTAGGGTTAAAGTTAGGGTTAGCTTTAGGTTAGGGATAGGGTGAAGTTTAAGATAGGTTGAGGGTTAGGATTATGGCTAAGGTTTGGGTTTGTTTTTAGGTTAGTGTTAAGGTTGTGTTTAGGGTTAGAGCTAAGTTTCCGGGTTTTGTTTAGCTTTAGGGTTAGGGTTAGATTTTAGGTTAGACTTAGGTATAAGAGTTAGGGTTACGATTTGTGTTAGGCATTGTGGTTGGGGTGAGGGTTAGATTTAGGGTTAGGGTTGGGTAGGTTTAGGATTATGGTTATGGTAAGGTGTCAGAGGTTAGAGGTGTAGTTTAGGGTTAGGGTTTGAGTGAGGGTACAGGTTAGGCATTGTGGTACCGGTCATGGTTAGGTTTAGTTTAGGGTTAGGGTTAGGGTTAGGGTTAGGGTTAGGGTTAGGGTTAGGGTTAGGGTTAGGGTTAGGGTTAGGGTTAGGGTTAAGGCTTGGGTTAGGTTTCTAATTAGTTTTCGGGTTAGAGTTAGAGTTAGGGTTAATGTTTTTGTTAGGCTTTGGTCTAAAGGGTTAGGGTTTGGGTTAGGGTTAGTGTTATCGTTAGGGCTTAGGGGTTTCATGTTAGTGTTCTGCTGAGGGCTAGGGTTAGCATTAGGGTTAGGGTTGAAGGATACTGTTAGGAGTTAGAGTGAGGGTTACGGTTAGTTTTACAGCTAAGGTGAGGGTTTAGGGTAAGTGTTATGATTAGGGTTAGAGTTAGAGTTAGGTTTAGATTCAGAGTTAGGGTTAGGTGTAGGATAAGAGTTAGCTTTATATCCAGGTTTAGGATTAGAGTTAGTGTTCTATTTAGGGTCAAGGTTAGAATTAGGTTTAGGATCAGGATTCTGTTTAGGTTTAGTTTCAGAGCTGTTGTAAGGGTTAAATTTAGGGTTAGAGAGGGACTAGCGTTATGGATAGGGTTAGGTTTAAGGTAAGGGTTTGGGTTGGGTTTAGGTTGAAGGTTAGGGTTAGGGTTTGGATGAAGTTTAGGTTAGGGTTAAGGTTATTTTTATGGTTAGGGCTAGAGTTTGGGTTTGTGTTCAGGTTAGTGTTAAGGTTAGGTTTAGGGTTCGGTTAGGGTTAGGGCTTATGTTTAGGGTTAGCGTTAGGTTTAGGTTCAGGGTTAGTGTGAAGTTTAGGTTAAGGGCGAAAGTTAGAAATAGGTTTAGGAGTATAGATGGTGTTAGACGTTAAGTTTAGGGTGTTAGGGTTAGGTTTATGGTAGGGTAGGGTTGAGTTTAGGGTTAATATTAGGATTAGGGTTAGATTAGGGTTATTGTTCGTATTAGGGTTAGGTTTAGGGATAAGTTTGGAGATAACATTATGTTTAGGGTTGGGGATACGGTTAAGGGTTAGGGAGAGGGTTAGGGTTAGGTTTACACTTAAGGTGAGGGTTATGGTAATTGTTATGGTTAGCGTTAGAGTTGGAGTTAGCCTTAGGTTTAGGGTGAAGTTTCCGTTAATAGTCAGGGTTAGGGTTAAGGTTAGATTAGGGTTAAGGTTGGTGTTAGAGGTCGGTATAGGTTTAGGTTTAGGGTTTGGGCAAGGTTAGGGTTAAGGCTAGGTTTACGGTAAATGGTAGGGCTAGGTTAGGGTTGTTAGGGTTAGGTTTAGAGTAAGAATTAGTGCTAGGAATTAGGGTTAGGGTTAGCGTCAGGTTTAGAGTTATTGTTAGGTTTAGGGTTAAGTTTAAGGCAGAGTTAAGGTTAGGGTTAATTTTAGGGTTAGAGGAAGAGTCAGGTTTAGGTAAGTGTTAGGGCTAGGATGAAGGATAGCGTTAGGGTTAGGAAAAGGGTTACGGGATCGTGTGAGTGTTAGTGTTAGGTTCACAATTAAGCTGATGTTTTACGGTGTTACGGTTACGGGTAGGGTTAGGGTTAGGTTTAGGGTTAGGCCTAGATTTAGGGGATTGTTTACGGTTTGGTTTAGTTTTAGGTTCAGGGTTCGGCTTAGGTTTTGGGTAAAAATAGGTCAAGGAAGAGGGTTAGGGTAAGGGTTAGGGTTTGGTGTTTGAGTTAAGGTTAGGGGTAGCTTTAGGGGTAGGTTTAGTGTTAGGGTTAGGTTTAGGTGTTTGGGTAAATATTAGGGTCAGGTATAGGGTTAGGTTTAGGGTTAGGGTTAGGTTTAGGGTGAAGTTGAAGTTAAGGGTGAGAGTTGAGCTGAGGGTTAGAGTTAGTGGTTAGGGTTAGGGTTAAGTTTAGGATGAAGTTTAGGGTTAAGGTTAGGTTTCGATTTAGGGTTAGGTTAAGTGTTAGGGTTAAGTCTTGTTAAGTTTAGGACTAGGTGAAGGTTAGGGATAGGATTAGGTTAAGGTTTGGGGTTAGGTTTTGATTTTAGGGTGAGGGTTATTGCTGGGTTTCCATTGAAGCTGAGTGTGTAGGGTAAGTTTTAGCGTTAAGAATAGGGTTAGAGTTAGATTTGGGGTCAGGGTTAGAGTTAAGTTTCGGGTTAGGTTTATGGTTAGGTTTAGGGCTAGGGTCAGGGTTGGGGGAGATTTAGTGTTACGTTTAGTTTTAGGGTTAGTGTTAGGGTGAAGTTTATGTTAAGCATGAGGTTTAGGGTTGCGGTTAGGGTTCAGGTTCGGGTCAGGGTTAGGTTAGGTTCAGGTTGAGGTTTAGGGTTATGTTTAGTATTAGTGTTAATTTTGGTTAGGGTTAGGGTTTGAATGAAGTTAGGGTAGGTTTAGTGTTATGGTTAGTGTGAAATTTTGGTTAAGGGTGAGGGTTCGGCTTAGAGTAAGGGTTTGAGTTATATTTACTGGTTAAGGTTCTGTTAAGGGTTTCGATTAGGTTTAGCCTAAGGATTTGGGTTAGAGTTAGGGTTAGGGGTTAGTGTTTCAGTTAGGTTTAGGATAGGGTTGTACTTAGGGTCAAGTTTAGGGTTACGGTTAGATTTAGAGTTACGATTACAGTTAAGGTGAGGGTTTTGGGTAAGTGTTAGGATTAGGGTTAGGGTTAGGGCTAGGGTTAGGGTTCGAGTTAGGGTTAGGGGTTAGGGTTAGGTTTAAGTTTATGATAGGCTTAAAGTTAGGTTAAGGTTAGGTTAGTGTTAGGGTCAGTGTTAGGATTAGGATTAGGTTTAGGGCGAGGGTTAGGGTCAGAGATATACTAAGGGTTATGTTTAGGGTCACAAGTGGGCCAAGGTTAAGGTTAGGGTTAAAGTTAGGGTTAGCTTTAGGTTAGGGATAGGGTGAAGTTTAAGATAGGTTGAGGGTTAGGATTATGGCTAAGGTTTGGGTTTGTTTTTAGGTTAGTGTTAAGGTTGTGTTTAGGGTTAGAGCTAAGTTTCCGGGTTTTGTTTAGCTTTAGGGTTAGGGTTAGATTTTAGGTTAGACTTAGGTATAAGAGTTAGGGTTACGATTTGTGTTAGGCATTGTGGTTGGGGTGAGGGTTAGATTTAGGGTTAGGGTTGGGTAGGTTTAGGATTATGGTTATGGTAAGGTGTCAGAGGTTAGAGGTGTAGTTTAGGGTTAGGGTTTGAGTGAGGGTACAGGTTAGGCATTGTGGTACCGGTCATGGTTAGGTTTAGTTTAGGGTTAGGGTTAGGGTTAGGGTTAGGGTTAGGGTTAGGGTTAGGGTTAAGGTTTGGGTTAGGTTTCTAATTAGTTTTCGGGTTAGAGTTAGAGTTAGGGTTAATGTTTGGGTTAGGCTTTGGTCTTAGGGGTTAGGGTTTGCTATAGGGTTAGTGTTATCGTTAGGGCTTAGGGGTTTCATGTTAGTGTTCTGCTTAGGGCTAGGGTTAGCATTAGGGTTAGGGTTGAAGGATACTGTTAGGAGTTAGAGTGAGGGTTACGGTTAGTTTTACAGCTAAGGTGAGGGTTTAGGGTAAGTGTTATGATTAGGGTTAGAGTTAGAGTTAGGTTTAGATTCAGAGTTAGGGTTAGGTGTAGGATAAGAGTTAGCTTTATATCCAGGTTTAGGATTAGAGTTAGTGTTCTATTTAGGGTCAAGGTTAGAATTAGGGTTAGGATTAGGATTCTGTTTAGGTTTAGTTTCAGAGCTGTTGTAAGGGTTAAATTTAGGGTTAGAGAGGGACTAGCGTTATGGATAGGGTTAGGTTTAAGGTAAGGGTTTGGGTTGGGTTTAGGTTGAAGGTTAGGGTTAGGGTTTGGATGAAGTTTAGGTTAGGGTTAAGGTTATTTTTATGGTTAGGGCTAGAGTTTGGGTTTGTGTTCAGGTTAGTGTTAAGGTTAGGTTTAGGGTTCGGTTAGGGTTAGGGCTTATGTTTAGGGTTAGCGTTAGGTTTAGGTTCAGGGTTAGTGTGAAGTTTAGGTTAAGGGCGAAAGTTAGAAATAGGTTTAGGAGTATAGATGGTGTTAGACGTTAAGTTTAGGGTGTTAGGGTTAGGTTTATGGTAGGGTAGGGTTGAGTTTAGGGTTAATATTAGGATTAGGGTTAGATTAGGGTTACTGTTCGTATTAGGGTTAGGTTTAGGGATAAGTTTGGAGATAACATTATGTTTAGGGTTGGGGATACGGTTAAGGGTTAGGGAGAGGGTTAGGGTTAGGTTTACACTTAAGGTGAGGGTTATGGTAATTGTTATGGTTAGCGTTAGACTTGGAGTTAGCCTTAGGTTTAGGGTGAAGTTTCCGTTAATAGTCAGGGTTAGGGTTAAGGTTAGATTAGGGTTAAGGTTGGTGTTAGAGGTCGGTATAGGTTTAGGTTTAGGGTTTGGGCAAGGTTAGGGTTAAGGCTAGGTTACAGTAAATGGTAGGGCTAGGTTAGGGTTGTTAGGGTTAGGTTTAGAGTAAGAATTAGTGCTAGGAATTAGGGTTAGGGTTAGCATCAGGTTTAGAGTTATTGTTAGGTTTAGGGTTAAGTTTAAGGCAGAGTTAAGGTTAGGGTTAATTTTAGGGTTAGAGGAAGAGTCAGGTTTAGGTAAGTGTTAGGGCTAGGATGAAGGATAGCGTTAGGGTTAGGAAAAGGGTTAGGGGATCGTGTGAGTGTTAGTGTTAGGTTCACAATTAAGCTGATGTTTTACGGTGTTACGGTTAGGGGTAGGGTTAGGGTTAGGTTTAGGGTTAGGCCTAGATTTAGGGGATTGTTTACGGTTTGGTTTAGTTTTAGGTTTAGGGTTCGGCTTAGGTTTTGGGTAAAAATAGGTCAAGGAAGAGGGTTAGGGTAAGGGTTAGGGTTTGGTGTTTGAGTTAAGGTTAGGGGTAGCTTTAGGGGTAGGTTTAGTGTTAGGGTTAGGTTTAGGTGTTTGGGTAAATATTAGGGTCAGGTATAGGGTTAGGTTTAGGGTTAGGGTTAGGTTTAGGGTGAAGTTGAAGTTAAGGGTGAGAGTTGAGCTGAGGGTTAGAGTTAGTGGTTAGGGTTAGGGTTAAGTTTAGGATGAAGTTTAGGGTTAAGGTTAGGTTTCGATTTAGGGTTAGGTTAAGTGTTAGGGTTAAGTCTTGTTAAGTTTAGGACTAGGTGAAGGTTAGGGATAGGGTTAGGTTAAGGTTTGGGGTTATTTTTTGATTTTAGGGTGAGGGTTATTGCTGGGTTTCCATTGAAGCTGAGTGTGTAGGGTAAGTTTTAGCGTTAGGAATAGGGTTAGAGTTAGATTTGGGGTCAGGGTTAGAGTTAAGTTTCGGGTTAGGTTTATGGTTAGGTTTAGGGCTAGGGTCAGGGTTGGGGGAGATTTAGTGTTACGTTTAGTTTTAGGGTTAGTGTTAGGGTGAAGTTTATGTTAAGCATGAGGTTTAGGGTTGCGGTTAGGGTTCAGGTTCGGGTCAGGGTTAGGTTAGGTTCAGGTTGAGGTTTAGGGTTATGTTTAGTATTAGTGTTAATTTTGGTTAGGGTTAGGGTTTGAATGAAGTTAGGGTAGGTTTAGGGTTATGGTTAGTGTGAAATTTTGGTTAAGGGTGAGGGTTCGGCTTAGAGTAAGGGTTTGAGTTATATTTACTGGTTAAGGTTATGTTAAGGGTTTCGATTAGGTTTAGGCTAAGGATTTGGGTTAGAGTTAGGGTTAGGGGTTAGTGTTTCAGTTAGGTTTAGGATAGGGTTGTACTTAGGGTCAAGTTTAGGGTTACGGTTAGATTTAGAGTTACGATTACAGTTAAGGTGAGGGTTTTGGGTAAGTGTTAGGATTAGGGTTAGGGTTAGGGCTAGGGTTAGGGTTCGAGTTAGGGTTAGGGGTTAGGGTTAGGTTTAAGTTTATGATAGGCTTCAAGTTAGGTTAAGGTTAGGTTAGTGTTAGGGTCAGTGTTAGGATTAGGATTAGGTTTAGGGCGAGGGTTAGGGTCAGAGATATACTAAGGGTTATGTTTAGGGTCACAAGTGGGCCAAGGTTAAGGTTAGGGTTAAAGTTAGGGTTAGCTTTAGGTTAGGAATAGGGTGAAGTTTTAAGATAGGTTGAGGTTTAGGGTTATAGCTAAGGTTTGGGTTTGTTTTTAGGTTAGTGTTAAGGTTGTGTTTAGGGTTAGAGCTAAGTTTACGGGTTTTGTTTAGCTTCAGGGTTAGGGTTAGATTTTAGGTTAGACTTAGGTATAAGAGTTAGGGTTACGATTTGTGTTAGGCATTGTGGTTGGGGTGAGGGTTAGATTTAGGGTTAGGGTTGGGTAGGTTTAGGATTATGGATATGGTAAGGTGTCAGAGGTTAGAGGTGTAGTTTAGGGTTAGGGTTTGAGTGAGGGTACAGGTTAGGCATTGTGGTTCCGGTCATGGTTAGGTTTAGTTTAGGGTTAGGGTTAGGGTTAGGGTTAGGTTGAGGTTTCTAATTAGTTTTCGGGTTAGAGTTAGAGTTAGGGTTAATGTTTGGGTTAGGCTTTGGTCTTAGGGGTTAGGGTTTGGGTTAGGGTTAGTGTTATCGTTAGGGCTTAGGGGTTTCAGGTTAGTGTTCTGCTTAGGGCTAGGGTTAGCATTAGGGTTAGGGTTGAAGGATACTGTTAGGAGTTAGAGTGAGGGTTACGGTTAGTTTTACAGCTAAGGTGAGGGTTTAGGGTAAGTGTTATGATTAGGGTTAGAGTTAGAGTTAGGTTTAGATTCAGAGTTAGGGTTAGGTGTAGGATAAGAGTTAGCTTTATATCCAGGTTTAGGATTAGAGTTAGTGTTCTATTTAGGGTCAAGGTTAGAATTAGGGTTAGGATCAGGATTCTGTTTAGGTTTAGTTTCAGAGCTGTTGTAAGGGTTAAATTTAGGGTTAGAGAGGGACTAGCGTTATGGTTAGGGTTAGGTTTAAGGTAAGGGTTTGGGTTGGGTTTAGGTTGAAGGTTAGGGTTAGGGTTTGGATGAAGTTTAGGTTAGGGTTAAGGTTATTTTTATGGTTAGGGCTAGAGTTTGGGTTTGTGTTCAGGTTAGTGTTAAGGTTAGGTTTAGGGTTCGGTTAGGGTTAGGGCTTATGTTTAGGGTTAGCGTTAGGTTTAGGTTCAGGGTTAGTGTGAAGTTTAGGTTAAGGGCGAAAGTTAGAAATAGGTTTAGGAGTATAGATAGTGTTAGACGTTAAGTTTAGGGTGTTAGGGTTAGGTTTATGGTAGGGTAGGGTTGAGTTTAGGGTTAATATTAGGATTAGGGTCAGATTAGGGTTCCTGTACGTATTAGGGTTAGGTTTAGGGATAAGTTTGGAGATAACATTATGTTTAGGGTTGGGGATACGGTTAAGGGTTAGGAAGAGGGTTAGGGTTAGGTTTACACTTAAGGTGAGGGTTATGGTAATTGTTATGGTTAGCGTTAGAGTTGGAGTTAGCCTTAGGTTTAGGGTGAAGTTTCCGTTAATAGTCAGGGTTAGGGTTAAGGTTAGATTAGGGTTAAGGTTGGTGTTAGAGGTCGGTATAGGTTTAGGGTTTGGGCAAGGTTAGGGTTAAGGCTAGGTTACAGTAAATGGTAGGGCTAGGTTAGGGTTGTTAGGGTTAGGTTTAGAGTAAGAATTAGTGCTAGGAATTAGGGTTAGGGTTAGCGTCAGGTTTAGAGTTATTGTTAGGTTTAGGGTTAAGTTTAAGGTAGAGTTAAGGTTAGGGTGAATTTTAGGGTTAGAGGAAGAGTCAGGTTTAGGTAAGTGTTAGGGCTAGGATGAAGGATAGCGTTAGGGTTAGGAAAAGGGTTAGGGGGTCGTGTGAGTGTTAGTGTTAGGTTCACAATTAAGCTGATGTTTTACGGTGTTACGGTTAGGGGTAGGGTTAGGGTTAGGTTTAGGGTTAGGCCTAGATTTAGGGGATTGTTTACGGTTTGGTTTAGTTTTAGGTTTAGGGTTCGGCTTAGGTTTTGGGTAAAAATAGGTCAAGGAAGAGGGTTAGGGTAAGGGTTAGGGTTTGCTGTTTGAGTTAAGGTTAGGGGTAGCTTTAGGGGTAGGTTTAGTGTTAGGGTTAGGTTTAGGTGTTTGGGTAAATATTAGGGTCAGGTATAGGGTTAGGTTTTAGGGTTAGGGTTAGGTTTTGGTTTAGGGTTAGGTTTAGGGTGAAGTTGAAGTTAAGGGTGAGAGTTGAGCTGAGGGTTAGAGTTAGTCGTTAATGTTAGGGTTAAGTTTAGCATGAAGTTTAGGGTTAAGGTTAGGTTTCGATTTAGGGATAGGTTAAGTGTTAGGGTTAAGTCTTGTTAAGTTTAGGACTAGGTGAAGGTTAGGGATAGGGTTAGGTTAAGGTTTGGGGTTAGGTTTTGATTTTAGGGTGAGGGTTATTGCTGGGTTTCCATTGAAGCTGAGTGTGTAGGGTAAGTTTTAGCGTTAGGAATAGGGTTAGAGTTAGATTTGGGGTCAGGGTTAGAGTTAAGTTTCGGGTTAGGTTTATGGTTAGGTTTAGGGCTAGGGTCAGGGTTGGGGGAGATTTAGTGTTACGTTTAGTTTTAGGGTTAGTGTTAGGGTGAAGTTTATGTTAAGCATGAGGTTTAGGGTTGCGGTTAGGGTTCAGGTTCGGGTCAGGGTTAGGTTAGGTTCAGGTTGAGGTTTAGGGTTATGTTTAGTATTAGTGTTAATTTTGGTTAGGTTTAGGGTTTGAATGAAGTCAGGGTAGGTTTAGGATTATGGTTAGTGTGAAATTTTGGTTAAGGGTGAGGGTTCGGCTTAGGGTAAGGGTTTGAGTTATATTTACTGGTTAAGGTTATGTTAAGGGTTTCGATTAGGTTTAGGCTAAGGATTTGGGTTAGAGTTAGGTTTAGGGGTTAGTGTTTCAGTTAGGTTTAGGATAGGGTTGTACTTAGGGTCAAGTTTAGGGTTACGGTTAGATTTAGAGTTACGATTACAGTTAAGGTGAGGGTTTTGGGTAAGTGTTAGGATTAGGGTTAGGGTTAGGGCTAGGGTTAGGGTTAGAGTTAGGGTTAGGGGTTAGGGTTAGGTTTAAGTTTATGATAGGCTTCAAGTTAGGTTAAGGTTAGGTTAGTGTTAGGGTCAGTGTTAGGATTAGGATTAGGTTTAGGGTCTGAGATATACTAAGGGTTATGTTTAGGGTCACAAGTGGGCCAAGGTTAAGGTTAGGGTTAAAGTTAGGGTTAGCTTTAGGTTAGGGATAGGGTGAAGTTTAAGAGAGGTTGAGGGTTAGGGTTATGGCTAAGGTTTGGGTTTGTTTTTAGGTTAGTGTTAAGGTTGTGTTTAGGGTTAGAGCTAAGTTTCCGGGTTTTGTTTAGCTTTAGGGTTAGGGTTAGATTTTAGGTTAGACTTAGGTATAAGAGTTAGGGTTACGATTTGTGTTAGGCATTGTGGTTGGGGTGAGGGTTAGATTTAGGGTTAGGGTTGGGTAGGTTTAGGATTATGGTTATGGTAAGGTGTCAGAGGTTAGAGGTGTAGTTTAGGGTTAGGGTTTGAGTGAGGGTACAGGTTAGGCATTGTGGTTCCGGTCATGGTTAGGTTTAGTTTAGGGTTAGTGTTAGGGTGAGGGTTAGGGTTAGAGTTAGGGTTAGGGTTAGGGTTAGGGTTAACGTTAGGGTTAGGTTTCTAATTAGTTTTCGTGTTAGAGTTAGAGTTAGGGTTAATGTTTGGGTTAGGCTTTGGTCTTAGGGGTTAGGGTTTGGGTTAGGGTTAGTGTTATCGTTAGGGTTAGGGTTAGGGTTAGAGTTAGGTTTCTAATTAGTTTTCGTGTTAGCGATAGAGTTAGGGTTAATGTTTGGGTTAGGCTTTTGTCTTAGGGGTTACGGTTTGTGTTAGGGTTAGTGTTATCGTTAGTTCTTAGGGGTTTCAGGTTAGTGTTCTGCTTAGGGCTAGGGTTAGCTTTAGGGTTAGGGTTGAAGGATACTGTTAGGAGTTAGAGTGAGGGTTACGGTTAGTTTTACAGCTAAGGTGAGGGTTTAGGGTAAGTGTTATGATTAGGGTTAGAGTTAGAGTTAGGTTTAGATTCAGAGTTAGGGTTAGGTGTAGGATAAGAGTTAGCTTTATATCCAGGTTTCGGATTAGAGTTAGTGTTCTATTTAGGGTCAAGGTTAGAATTAGGGTTAGGATCAGGATTCTGTTTAGGTTTAGTTTCAGAGCTGTTGTAAGGGTTAAATTTAGGGTTAGAGAGGGACTAGCGTTATGGTTAGGGTTAGGTTTAAGGTAAGGGTTTGGGTTGGGTTTAGGTTGAAGGTTAGGGTTAGGGTTTGGATGAAGTTTAGGTTAGGGTTAAGGTTATTTTTATGGTTAGGGCTAGAGTTTGGGTTTGTGTTCAGGTTAGTGTTAAGGTTAGGTTTAGGGTTCGGTTAGGGTTAGGGCTTATGTTTAGGGTTAGCGTTAGGTTTAGGTTCAGGGTTAGTGTGAAGTTTAGGTTAAGGGCGAAAGTTAGAAATAGGTTTAGGAGTATAGATAGTGTTAGACGTTAAGTTTAGGGTGTTAGGGTTAGGTTTATGGTAGGGTAGGATTGAGTATAGGGTTAATATTAGGATTAGAGTCAGATTAGGGTTCCTGTTCGTATTAGGGTTAGGTTTAGGGATAAGTTTGGAGATAACATTATGTTTAGGGTTGGGGATACGGTTAAGGGTTAGGGAGAGGGTTAGGGTTAGGTTTCCACTTAAGGTGAGGGTTATGGTAATTGTTATGGTTAGCGTTAGAGTTGGAGTTAGCCTTAGGTTTAGGGTGAAGTTTCCGTTAATAGTCAGGGTTAGGGTTAAGGTTAGATTAGGGTTAAGTTTGGTGTTAGAGGTCGGTATAGGTTTAGGTTTAGGGTTTGGGCAAGGTTAGGGTTAAGGCTAGGTTTACGGTAAATGGTAGGGCTAGGTTAGGGTTGTTAGGGTTAGGTTTAGAGTAAGAATTAGTGCTAGGAATTAGGGTTAGGGTTAGCGTCAGGTTTAGAGTTATTGTTAGGTTTAGGGTTAAGTTTAAGGCAGAGTTAAGGTTAGGGTTAAGTTTAGGGTTAGAGGAAGAGTCAGGTTTAGGTAAGTGTTAGGGCTAGGACGAAGGATAGCGTTAGGGTTAGGAAAAGGGTTAGGGGATCGTGTGAGTGTTAGTGTTAGGTTCACAATTAAGCTGATGTTTTACGGTGTTACGGTTAGGGGTAGGGTTAGGGTTAGGTTTAGGGTTAGGCCTAGATTTAGGGGATTGTTTACGGTTTGGTTTAGTTTTAGGTTTAGGGTTCGGCTTAGGTTTTGGGTAAAATGAGGTCAAGGATGAGGGTTAGGGTAAGGGTTAGGGTTTGGTGTTTGAGTTAAGGTTAGGGGTAGCTTTAGGGGTAGGTTTAGTGTTAGGGTTAGGTTTAGGTGTTTGGGTAAATATTAGGGTCAGGTATAGGGTTAGGTTTAGGGTTAGGGTTAGGTTTTGGTTTAGGGTTAGGTTTAGGGTGAAGTTGAAGTTCAGGGTGAGAGTTGAGCTGAGGGTTAGAGTTAGTGGTTAGGGTTAGGGTTAAGTTTAGGATGAAGTTTAGGGTTAAGGTTAGGTTTCGATTTAGGGTTAGGTTAAGTGTTAGGGTTAAGTCTTGTTAAGTTTAGGACTAGGTGAAGGTTAGGGATAGGGTTAGGTTAAGGTTTGGGGTTATTTTTTGATTTTAGGGTGAGGGTTATTGCTGGGTTTCCATTGAAGCTGAGTGTGTAGGGTAAGTTTTAGCGTTAGGAATAGGGTTAGAGTTAGATTTGGGGTCAGGGTTAGAGTTAAGTTTCGGGTTAGGTTTATGGTTAGGTTTAGGGCTAGGGTCAGGGTTGGGGGAGATTTAGTGTTACGTTTAGTTTTAGGGTTAGTGTTAGGGTGAAGTTTATGTTAAGCATGAGGTTTAGGGTTGCGGTTAGGGTTCAGGTTCGGGTCAGGGTTAGGTTAGGTTCAGGTTGAGGTTTAGGGTTATGTTTAGTATTAGTGTTAATTTTGGTTAGGGTTAGGGTTTGAATGAAGTTAGGGTAGGTTTAGGGTTATGGTTAGTGTGAAATTTTGGTTAAGGGTGAGGGTTCGGCTTAGGGTAAGGGTTTGAGTTATATTTACTGGTTAAGGTTCTGTTAAGGGTTTCGATTAGGTTTAGGCTAAGGATTTGGGTTAGAGTTAGGGTTAGGGGTTAGTGTTTCAGTTAGGTTTAGGATAGGGTTGTACTTAGGGTCAAGTTTAGGGTTACGGTTAGATTTAGAGTTACGATTACAGTTAAGGTGAGGGTTTTGGGTAAGTGTTAGGATTAGGGTTAGGGTTAGGGCTAGGGTTAGGGTTCGAGTTAGGGTTAGGGGTTAGGGTTAGGTTTAAGTTTATGATAGGCTTCAAGTTAGGTTAAGGTTAGGTTAGTGTTAGGGTCAGTGTTAGGATTAGGATTAGGTTTAGGGCGAGGGTTAGGGTCAGAGATATACTAAGGGTTATGTTTAGGGTCACAAGTGGGCCAAGGTTAAGGTTAGGGTTAAAGTTAGGGTTAGCTTTAGGTTAGGGATAGGGTGAAGTTTTAAGATAGGTTGAGGTTTAGGGTTATGGCTAAGGTTTGGGTTTGTTTTTAGGTTAGTGTTAAGGTTGTGTTTAGGGTTAGAGCTAAGTTTCCGGGTTTTGTTTAGCTTTAGGGTTAGGGTTAGATTTTAGGTTAGACTTAGGTATAAGAGTTAGGGTTACGATTTGTGTTAGGCATTGTGGTTGGGGTGAGGGTTAGATTTAGGGTTAGGGTTGGGTAGGTTTAGGATTATGGATATGGTAAGGTGTCAGAGGTTAGAGGTGTAGTTTAGGGTTAGGGTTTGAGTGAGGGTACAGGTTAGGCATTGTGGTTCCGGTCATGGTTAGGTTTAGTTTAGGGTTAGGGTTAGGGTTAGGGTTAGGGTTAGGTTTAGGTTTCTAATTAGTTTTCGGGTTAGAGTTAGAGTTAGGGTTAATGTTTGGGTTAGGCTTTGGTCTTAGGGGTTAGGGTTTGGGTTAGGGTTAGTGTTATCGTTAGGGCTTAGGGGTTTCAGGTTAGTGTTCTGCTTAGGGCTAGGGTTAGCATTAGGGTTAGGGTTGAAGGATACTGTTAGGAGTTAGAGTGAGGGTTACGGTTAGTTTTACAGCTAAGGTGAGGGTTTAGGGTAAGTGTTATGATTAGGGTTAGAGTTAGAGTTAGGTTTAGATTCAGAGTTAGGGTTAGGTGTAGTATAAGAGTTAGCTTTATATCCAGGTTTAGGATTAGAGTTAGTGTTCTATTTAGGGTCAAAGTTAGAATTAGGGTTAGGATCAGGATTCTGTTTAGGTTTAGTTTCAGAGCTGTTGTAAGGGTTAAATTTAGGGTTAGAGAGGGACTAGCGTTATGGTTAGGGTTAGGTTTAAGGTAAGGGTTTGGGTTGGGTTTAGGTTGAAGGTTAGGGTTAGGGTTTGGATGAAGTTTAGGTTAGGGTTAAGGTTATTTTTATGGTTAGGGCTAGAGTTTGGGTTTGTGTTCAGGTTAGTGTTAAGGTTAGGTTTAGGGTTCGGTTAGGGTTAGGGCTTATGTTTAGGGTTAGCGTTAGGTTTAGGTTCAGGGTTAGTGTGAAGTTTAGGTTAAGGGCGAAAGTTAGAAATAGGTTTAGGAGTATAGATAGTGTTAGACGTTAAGTTTAGGGTGTTAGGGTTAGGTTTATGGTAGGGTAGGGTTGAGTTTAGCGTTACTATTAGGATTAGGGTTAGATTAGGGTTACTGTTCGTATTAGGGTTAGGTTTAGGGATAAGTTTGGAGATAACATTATGTTTAGGGTTGGGGATACGGTTAAGGGTTAGGGAGAGGGTTAGGGTTAGGTTTCCACTTAAGGTGAGGGTTATGGTAATTGTTATGGTTAGCGTTAGAGTTGGAGTTAGCCTTAGGTTTAGGGTGAAGTTTCCGTTAATAGTCAGGGTTAGGGTTAAGGTTAGATTAGGGTTAAGGCTGGTGTTAGAGGTCGGTATAGGTTTAGGGTTTGGGCAAGGTTAGGGTTAAGGCTAGGTTACAGTAAATGGTAGGGCTAGGTTAGGGTTGTTAGGGTTAGGTTTAGAGTAAGAATTAGTGCTAGGAATTAGGGTTAGGGTTAGCGTCAGGTTTAGAGTTATTGTTAGGTTTAGGGTTAAGTTTAAGGTAGAGTTAAGGTTAGGGTGAATTTTAGGGTTAGAGGAAGAGTCAGGTTTAGGTAAGTGTTAGGGCTAGGATGAAGGATAGCGTTAGGGTTAGGAAAAGGGTTAGGGGGTCGTGTGAGTGTTAGTGTTAGGTTCACAATTAAGCTGATGTTTTACGGTGTTACGGTTAGGGGTAGGGTTAGGGTTAGGTTTAGGGTTAGGCCTAGATTTAGGGGATTGTTTACGGTTTGGTTTAGTTTTAGGTTTAGGGTTCGGCTTAGGTTTTGGGTAAAAATAGGTCAAGGAAGAGGGTTAGGGTAAGGGTTAGGGTTTGCTGTTTGAGTTAAGGTTAGGGGTAGCTTTAGGGGTAGGTTTAGTGTTAGGGTTAGGTTTAGGTGTTTGGGTAAATATTAGGGTCAGGTATAGGGTTAGGTTTTAGGGTTAGGGTTAGGTTTTGGTTTAGGGTTAGGTTTAGGGTGAAGTTGAAGTTAAGGGTGAGAGTTGAGCTGAGGGTTAGAGTTAGTCGTTAATGTTAGGGTTAAGTTTAGCATGAAGTTTAGGGTTAAGGTTAGGTTTCGATTTAGGGATAGGTTAAGTGTTAGGGTTAAGTCTTGTTAAGTTTAGGACTAGGTGAAGGTTAGGGATAGGGTTAGGTTAAGGTTTGGGGTTAGGTTTTGATTTTAGGGTGAGGGTTATTGCTGGGTTTCCATTGAAGCTGAGTGTGTAGGGTAAGTTTTAGCGTTAGGAATAGGGTTAGAGTTAGATTTGGGGTCAGGGTTAGAGTTAAGTTTCGGGTTAGGTTTATGGTTAGGTTTAGGGCTAGGGTCAGGGTTGGGGAGATTTAGTGTTACGTTTAGTTTTAGGGTTAGTGTTAGGGTGAAGTTTATGTTAAGCATGAGGTTTAGGGTTGCGGTTAGGGTTCAGGTTCGGGTCAGGGTTAGGTTAGGTTCAGGTTGAGGTTTAGGGTTATGTTTAGTATTAGTGTTAATTTTGGTTAGGTTTAGGGTTTGAATGAAGTCAGGGTAGGTTTAGGATTATGGTTAGTGTGAAATTTTGGTTAAGGGTGAGGGTTCGGCTTAGGGTAAGGGTTTGAGTTATATTTACTGGTTAAGGTTATGTTAAGGGTTTCGATTAGGTTTAGGCTAAGGATTTGGGTTAGAGTTAGGTTTAGGGGTTAGTGTTTCAGTTAGGTTTAGGATAGGGTTGTACTTAGGGTCAAGTTTAGGGTTACGGTTAGATTTAGAGTTACGATTACAGTTAAGGTGAGGGTTTTGGGTAAGTGTTAGGATTAGGGTTAGGGTTAGGGCTAGGGTTAGGGTTAGAGTTAGGGTTAGGGGTTAGGGTTAGGTTTAAGTTTATGATAGGCTTCAAGTTAGGTTAAGGTTAGGTTAGTGTTAGGGTCAGTGTTAGGATTAGGATTAGGTTTAGGGTCTGAGATATACTAAGGGTTATGTTTAGGGTCACAAGTGGGCCAAGGTTAAGGTTAGGGTTAAAGTTAGGGTTAGCTTTAGGTTAGGGATAGGGTGAAGTTTAAGAGAGGTTGAGGGTTAGGGTTATGGCTAAGGTTTGGGTTTGTTTTTAGGTTAGTGTTAAGGTTGTGTTTAGGGTTAGAGCTAAGTTTCCGGGTTTTGTTTAGCTTTAGGGTTAGGGTTAGATTTTAGGTTAGACTTAGGTATAAGAGTTAGGGTTACGATTTGTGTTAGGCATTGTGGTTGGGGTGAGGGTTAGATTTAGGGTTAGGGTTGGGTAGGTTTAGGATTATGGTTATGGTAAGGTGTCAGAGGTTAGAGGTGTAGTTTAGGGTTAGGGTTTGAGTGAGGGTACAGGTTAGGCATTGTGGTTCCGGTCATGGTTAGGTTTAGTTTAGGGTTAGTGTTAGGGTGAGGGTTAGGGTTAGAGTTAGGGTTAGGGTTAGGGTTAGGGTTAACGTTAGGGTTAGGTTTCTAATTAGTTTTCGTGTTAGAGTTAGAGTTAGGGTTAATGTTTGGGTTAGGCTTTGGTCTTAGGGGTTAGGGTTTGGGTTAGGGTTAGCGTTATCGTTAGGGTTAGGGTTAGGGTTAGAGTTAGGTTTCTAATTAGTTTTCGTGTTAGCGATAGAGTTAGGGTTAATGTTTGGGTTAGGCTTTTGTCTTAGGGGTTACGGTTTGTGTTAGGGTTAGTGTTATCGTTAGTTCTTAGGGGTTTCAGGTTAGTGTTCTGCTTAGGGCTAGGGTTAGCTTTAGGGTTAGGGTTGAAGGATACTGTTAGGAGTTAGAGTGAGGGTTACGGTTAGTTTTACAGCTAAGGTGAGGGTTTAGGGTAAGTGTTATGATTAGGGTTAGAGTTAGAGTTAGGTTTAGATTCAGAGTTAGGGTTAGGTGTAGGATAAGAGTTAGCTTTATATCCAGGTTTCGGATTAGAGTTAGTGTTCTATTTAGGGTCAAGGTTAGAATTAGGGTTAGGATCAGGATTCTGTTTAGGTTTAGTTTCAGAGCTGTTGTAAGGGTTAAATTTAGGGTTAGAGAGGGACTAGCGTTATGGTTAGGGTTAGGTTTAAGGTAAGGGTTTGGGTTGGGTTTAGGTTGAAGGTTAGGGTTAGGGTTTGGATGAAGTTTAGGTTAGGGTTAAGGTTATTTTTATGGTTAGGGCTAGAGTTTGGGTTTGTGTTCAGGTTAGTGTTAAGGTTAGGTTTAGGGTTCGGTTAGGGTTAGGGCTTATGTTTAGGGTTAGCGTTAGGTTTAGGTTCAGGGTTAGTGTGAAGTTTAGGTTAAGGGCGAAAGTTAGAAATAGGTTTAGGAGTATAGATAGTGTTAGACGTTAAGTTTAGGGTGTTAGGGTTAGGTTTATGGTAGGGTAGGATTGAGTATAGGGTTAATATTAGGATTAGAGTCAGATTAGGGTTCCTGTTCGTATTAGGGTTAGGTTTAGGGATAAGTTTGGAGATAACATTATGTTTAGGGTTGGGGATACGGTTAAGGGTTAGGGAGAGGGTTAGGGTTAGGTTTCCACTTAAGGTGAGGGTTATGGTAATTGTTATGGTTAGCGTTAGAGTTGGAGTTAGCCTTAGGTTTAGGGTGAAGTTTCCGTTAATAGTCAGGGTTAGGGTTAAGGTTAGATTAGGGTTAAGTTTGGTGTTAGAGGTCGGTATAGGTTTAGGTTTAGGGTTTGGGCAAGGTTAGGGTTAAGGCTAGGTTTACGGTAAATGGTAGGGCTAGGTTAGGGTTGTTAGGGTTAGGTTTAGAGTAAGAATTAGTGCTAGGAATTAGGGTTAGGGTTAGCGTCAGGTTTAGAGTTATTGTTAGGTTTAGGGTTAAGTTTAAGGCAGAGTTAAGGTTAGGGTTAAGTTTAGGGTTAGAGGAAGAGTCAGGTTTAGGTAAGTGTTAGGGCTAGGACGAAGGATAGCGTTAGGGTTAGGAAAAGGGTTAGGGGATCGTGTGAGTGTTAGTGTTAGGTTCACAATTAAGCTGATGTTTTACGGTGTTACGGTTAGGGGTAGGGTTAGGGTTAGGTTTAGGGTTAGGCCTAGATTTAGGGGATTGTTTACGGTTTGGTTTAGTTTTAGGTTTAGGGTTCGGCTTAGGTTTTGGGTAAAATGAGGTCAAGGATGAGGGTTAGGGTAAGGGTTAGGGTTTGGTGTTTGAGTTAAGGTTAGGGGTAGCTTTAGGGGTAGGTTTAGTGTTAGGGTTAGGTTTAGGTGTTTGGGTAAATATTAGGGTCAGGTATAGGGTTAGGTTTAGGGTTAGGGTTAGGTTTTGGTTTAGGGTTAGGTTTAGGGTGAAGTTGAAGTTAAGGGTGAGAGTTGAGCTGAGGGTTAGAGTTAGTGGTTAGGGTTAGGGTTAAGTTTAGGATGAAGTTTAGGGTTAAGGTTAGGTTTCGATTTAGGGTTAGGTTAAGTGTTAGGGTTAAGTCTTGTTAAGTTTAGGACTAGGTGAAGGTTAGGGATAGGGTTAGGTTAAGGTTTGGGGTTATTTTTTGATTTTAGGGTGAGGGTTATTGCTGGGTTTCCATTGAAGCTGAGTGTGTAGGGTAAGTTTTAGCGTTAGGAATAGGGTTAGAGTTAGATTTGGGGTCAGGGTTAGAGTTAAGTTTCGGGTTAGGTTTATGGTTAGGTTTAGGGCTAGGGTCAGGGTTGGGGGAGATTTAGTGTTACGTTTAGTTTTAGGGTTAGTGTTAGGGTGAAGTTTATGTTAAGCATGAGGTTTAGGGTTGCGGTTAGGGTTCAGGTTCGGGTCAGGGTTAGGTTAGGTTCAGGTTGAGGTTTAGGGTTATGTTTAGTATTAGTGTTAATTTTGGTTAGGGTTAGGGTTTGAATGAAGTTAGGGTAGGTTTAGGGTTATGGTTAGTGTGAAATTTTGGTTAAGGGTGAGGGTTCGGCTTAGGGTAAGGGTTTGAGTTATATTTACTGGTTAAGGTTCTGTTAAGGGTTTCGATTAGGTTTAGGCTAAGGATTTGGGTTAGAGTTAGGGTTAGGGGTTAGTGTTTCAGTTAGGTTTAGGATAGGGTTGTACTTAGGGTCAAGTTTAGGGTTACGGTTAGATTTAGAGTTACGATTACAGTTAAGGTGAGGGTTTTGGGTAAGTGTTAGGATTAGGGTTAGGGTTAGGGCTAGGGTTAGGGTTCGAGTTAGGGTTAGGGGTTAGGGTTAGGTTTAAGTTTATGATAGGCTTCAAGTTAGGTTAAGGTTAGGTTAGTGTTAGGGTCAGTGTTAGGATTAGGATTAGGTTTAGGGCGAGGGTTAGGGTCAGAGATATACTAAGGGTTATGTTTAGGGTCACAAGTGGGCCAAGGTTAAGGTTAGGGTTAAAGTTAGGGTTAGCTTTAGGTTAGGGATAGGGTGAAGTTTTAAGATAGGTTGAGGTTTAGGGTTATGGCTAAGGTTTGGGTTTGTTTTTAGGTTAGTGTTAAGGTTGTGTTTAGGGTTAGAGCTAAGTTTCCGGGTTTTGTTTAGCTTTAGGGTTAGGGTTAGATTTTAGGTTAGACTTAGGTATAAGAGTTAGGGTTACGATTTGTGTTAGGCATTGTGGTTGGGGTGAGGGTTAGATTTAGGGTTAGGGTTGGGTAGGTTTAGGATTATGGATATGGTAAGGTGTCAGAGGTTAGAGGTGTAGTTTAGGGTTAGGGTTTGAGTGAGGGTACAGGTTAGGCATTGTGGTTCCGGTCATGGTTAGGTTTAGTTTAGGGTTAGGGTTAGGGTTAGGGTTAGGTTTAGGTTTCTAATTAGTTTTCGGGTTAGAGTTAGAGTTAGGGTTAATGTTTGGGTTAGGCTTTGGTCTTAGGGGTTAGGGTTTGGGTTAGGGTTAGTGTTATCGTTAGGGCTTAGGGGTTTCAGGTTAGTGTTCTGCTTAGGGCTAGGGTTAGCATTAGGGTTAGGGTTGAAGGATACTGTTAGGAGTTAGAGTGAGGGTTACGGTTAGTTTTACAGCTAAGGTGAGGGTTTAGGGTAAGTGTTATGATTAGGGTTAGAGTTAGAGTTAGGTTTAGATTCAGAGTTAGGGTTAGGTGTAGTATAAGAGTTAGCTTTATATCCAGGTTTAGGATTAGAGTTAGTGTTCTATTTAGGGTCAAAGTTAGAATTAGGGTTAGGATCAGGATTCTGTTTAGGTTTAGTTTCAGAGCTGTTGTAAGGGTTAAATTTAGGGTTAGAGAGGGACTAGCGTTATGGTTAGGGTTAGGTTTAAGGTAAGGGTTTGGGTTGGGTTTAGGTTGAAGGTTAGGGTTAGGGTTTGGATGAAGTTTAGGTTAGGGTTAAGGTTATTTTTATGGTTAGGGCTAGAGTTTGGGTTTGTGTTCAGGTTAGTGTTAAGGTTAGGTTTAGGGTTCGGTTAGGGTTAGGGCTTATGTTTAGGGTTAGCGTTAGGTTTAGGTTCAGGGTTAGTGTGAAGTTTAGGTTAAGGGCGAAAGTTAGAAATAGGTTTAGGAGTATAGATAGTGTTAGACGTTAAGTTTAGGGTGTTAGGGTTAGGTTTATGGTAGGGTAGGGTTGAGTTTAGCGTTACTATTAGGATTAGGGTTAGATTAGGGTTACTGTTCGTATTAGGGTTAGGTTTAGGGATAAGTTTGGAGATAACATTATGTTTAGGGTTGGGGATACGGTTAAGGGTTAGGGAGAGGGTTAGGGTTAGGTTTCCACTTAAGGTGAGGGTTATGGTAATTGTTATGGTTAGCGTTAGAGTTGGAGTTAGCCTTAGGTTTAGGGTGAAGTTTCCGTTAATAGTCAGGGTTAGGGTTAAGGTTAGATTAGGGTTAAGGCTGGTGTTAGAGGTCGGTATAGGTTTAGGTTTAGGGTTTGGGCAAGGTTAGGGTTAAGGCTAGGTTACAGTAAATGGTAGGGCTAGGTTAGGGTTGTTAGGGTTAGGTTTAGAGTAAGAATTAGTGCTAGGAATAAGGGTTAGGGTTAGCGTCAGGTTTAGAGTTATTGTTAGGTTTAGGGTTAAGTTTAAGGCAGAGTTAAGGTTAGGGTTAAGTTTAGGGTTAGAGGAAGAGTCAGGTTTAGGTAAGTGTTAGGGCTAGGATGAAGGATAGCGTTAGGGTTAGGAAAAGGGTTAGGGGGTCGTGTGAGTGTTAGTGTTAGGTTCACAATTAAGCTGATGTTTTACGGTGTTACGGTTAGGGGTAGGGTTAGGGTTAGGTTTAGGGTTAGGCCTAGATTTAGGGGATTGTTTACGGTTTGGTTTAGTTTTAGGTTTAGGGTTCGGCTTAGGTTTTGGGTAAAAATAGGTCAAAGAAGAGGGTTAGGGTAAGGGTTAGGGTTTGGTGTTTGAGTTAAGGTTAGGGGTAGCTTTAGGGGTAGGTTTAGTGTTAGGGTTAGGTTTAGGTGTTTGGGTAAATATTAGGGTCAGGTATAGGGTTAGGTTTAGCGTTAGGGTTAGGTTTTGGTTTAGGGTTAGGTTTAGGGTGAAGTTGAAGTTAAGGGTCAGAGTTGAGCTGAGGGTTAGAGTTAGTGGTTAGGGTTAGGGTTAAGTTTAGGATGAAGTTTAGGGTTAAGGTTAGGTTTCGATTTAGGGTTAGGTTAAGTGTTAGGGTTAAGTCTTGTTAAGTTTAGGACTAGGTGAAGGTTAGGGATAGGGTTAGGTTAAGGTTTGGGCTTAGGTTTTGATTTTAGGGTGAGGGTTATTGCTGGGTTTCCATTGAAGCTGAGTGTGTAGGGTAAGTTTTAGCGTTAGGAATAGGGTTAGAGTTAGATTTGGGGTCAGGGTTAGAGTTAAGTTTCGGGTTAGGTTTATGGTTAGGTTTAGGGCTAGGGTCAGGGTTGGGGGAGATTTAGTGTTACGTTTAGTTTTAGGGTTAGTGTTAGGGTGAAGTTTATGTTAAGCATGAGGTTTAGGGTTGCGGTTAGGGTTCAGGTTCGGGTCAGGGTTAGGTTAGGTTTAGGTTGAGGTTTAGGGTTATGTTTAGTATTAGTGTTAATTTTGGTTAGGGTTAGGGTTTGAATGAAGTTAGGGTAGGTTTAGGGTTATGGTTAGTGTGAAATTCTGGTTAAGGGTGAGGGTTCGGCTTAGGGTAAGGGTTTGAGTTATATTTACTGGTTAAGGTTATGTTAAGGGTTTCGATTAGGTTTAGGCTAAGGATTTGGGTTAGAGTTAGGGTTAGGGGTTAGTGTTTCAGTTAGGTTTAGGATAGGGTTGTACTTAGGGTCAAGTTTAGGGTTACGGTTAGATTTAGAGTTACGATTACAGTTAAGGTGAGGGTTTTGGGTAAGTGTTAGGATTAGGGTTAGGGTTAGGGCTAGGGTTAGGGTTCGAGTTAGGGTTAGGGGTTAGGGTTAGGTTTAAGTTTATGATAGGCTTCAAGTTAGGTTAAGGTTAGGTTAGTGTTAGGGTCAGTGTTAGGATTAGGATTAGGTTTAGGGCGAGGGTTAGGGTCAGAGATATACTAAGGGTTATGTTTAGGGTCACAAGTGGGCCAAGGTTAAGGTTAGGGTTAAAGTTAGGGTTAGCTTTAGGTTAGGAATAGGGTGAAGTTTTAAGATAGGTTGAGGTTTAGGATTATGGCTAAGGTTGGGGTTTGTTTTTAGGTTAGTGTTAAGGTTGTGTTTAGGGTTAGAGCTAAGTTTCCGGGTTTTGTTTAGCTTTAGGGTTAGGGTTAGATTTTAGGTTAGACTTAGGTATAAGAGTTAGGGTTACGATTTGTGTTAGGCATTGTGGTTGGGGTGAGGGTTAGATTTAGGGTTAGGGTTGGGTAGGTTTAGGATTATGGATATGGTAAGGTGTCAGAGGTTAGAGGTGTAGTTTAGGGTTAGGGTTTGAGTGAGGGTACAGGTTAGGCATTGTGGTTCCGGTCATGGTTAGGTTTAGTTTAGGGTTAGAGTTAGGGTTAGGGTTAGGGTTAGGGTTAGGTTTAGGTTTCTAATTAGTTTTCGGGTTAGAGTTAGAGTTAGGGTTAATGTTTGGGTTAGGCTTTGGTCTTAGGGGTTAGGGTTTGGGTTAGGGTTAGTGTTATCGTTAGGGTTAGGGTTAGGGTTAGAGTTAGGTTTCTAATTAGTTTTCGTGTTAGAGATAGAGTTAGGGTTAATGTTTGGGTTAGGCTTTTGTCTTAGGGGTTACGGTTTGTGTTAGGGTTAGTGTTATCGTTAGGGCTTAGGGGTTTCAGGTTAGTGTTCTGCTTAGGGCTAGGGTTAGCTTTAGGGTTAGGGTTGAAGGATACTGTTAGGAGTTAGAGTGAGGGTTACAGTTAGTTTTACAGCTAAGGTGAGGGTTTAGGGTAAGTGTTATGATTAGGGTTAGAGTTAGAGTTAGGTTTAGATTCAGAGTTAGGGTTAGGTGTAGGATAAGAGTTAGCTTTATATCCAGGTTTCGGATTAGAGTTAGTGTTCTATTTAGGGTCAAGGTTAGAATTAGGGTTAGGATCAGGATTCTGTTTAGGTTTAGTTTCAGAGCTGTTGTAAGGGTTAAATTTAGGGTTAGAGAGGGACTAGCGTTATGGTTAGGGTTAGGTTTAAGGTAAGGGTTTGGGTTGGGTTTAGGTTGAAGGTTAGGGTTAGGGTTTGGATGAAGTTTAGGTTAGGGTTAAGGTTATTTTTATGGTTAGGGCTAGAGTTTGGGTTTGTGTTCAGGTTAGTGTTAAGGTTAGGTTTAGGGTTCGGTTAGGGTTAGGGCTTATGTTTAGGGTTAGCGTTAGGTTTAGGTTCAGGGTTAGTGTGAAGTTTAGGGTAAGGGCGAAAGTTAGAAATAGGTTTAGGAGTATAGATAGTGTTAGACGTTAAGTTTAGGGTGTTAGGGTTAGGTTTATGGTAGGGTAGGATTGAGTATAGGGTTAATATTAGGATTAGGGTCAGATTAGGGTTACTGTTCGTATTAGGGTTAGGTTTAGGGATAAGTTTGGAGATAACATTATGTTTAGGGTTGGGGATACGGTTAAGGGTTAGGGAGAGGGTTAGGGTTAGGTTTCCACTTAAGGTGAGGGTTATGGTAATTGTTATGGTTAGCGTTAGAGTTGGAGTTAGCCTTAGGTTTAGGGTGAAGTTTCCGTTAAT
Source organism: Loxodonta africana (assembly GCF_030014295.1). Classification (NCBI taxonomy): domain Eukaryota; kingdom Metazoa; phylum Chordata; class Mammalia; order Proboscidea; family Elephantidae; genus Loxodonta; species Loxodonta africana. The sequence continues at coordinate 37,859 of NW_026974859.1, read as the reverse complement.
AGTCAGGGTTAGGGTTAAGGTTAGATTAGGGTTAAGTTTGGTGTTAGAGGTCGGTATAGGTTTAGGTTTAGGGTTTGGGCAAGGTTAGGGTTAAGGCTAGGTTTACGGTAAATGGTAGGGCTAGGTTAGGGTTGTTAGGGTTAGGTTTAGAGTAAGAATTAGTGCTAGGAATTAGGGTTAGGGTTAGCGTCAGGTTTAGAGTTATTGTTAGGTTTAGGGTTAAGTTTAAGGCAGAGTTAAGGTTAGGGTTAAGTTTAGGGTTAGAGGAAGAGTCAGGTTTAGGTAAGTGTTAGGGCTAGGACGAAGGATAGCGTTAGGGTTAGGAAAAGGGTTAGGGGATCGTGTGAGTGTTAGTGTTAGGTTCACAATTAAGCTGATGTTTTACGGTGTTACGGTTAGGGGTAGGGTTAGGGTTAGGTTTAGGGTTAGGCCTAGATTTAGGGGATTGTTTACGGTTTGGTTTAGTTTTAGGTTTAGGGTTCGGCTTAGGTTTTGGGTAAAATGAGGTCAAGGATGAGGGTTAGGGTAAGGGTTAGGGTTTGGTGTTTGAGTTAAGGTTAGGGGTAGCTTTAGGGGTAGGTTTAGTGTTAGGGTTAGGTTTAGGTGTTTGGGTAAATATTAGGGTCAGGTATAGGGTTAGGTTTAGGGTTAGGGTTAGGTTTTGGTTTAGGGTTAGGTTTAGGGTGAAGTTGAAGTTAAGGGTGAGAGTTGAGCTGAGGGTTAGAGTTAGTGGTTAGGGTTAGGGTTAAGTTTAGGATGAAGTTTAGGGTTAAGGTTAGGTTTCGATTTAGGGTTAGGTTAAGTGTTAGGGTTAAGTCTTGTTAAGTTTAGGACTAGGTGAAGGTTAGGGATAGGGTTAGGTTAAGGTTTGGGGTTATTTTTTGATTTTAGGGTGAGGGTTATTGCTGGGTTTCCATTGAAGCTGAGTGTGTAGGGTAAGTTTTAGCGTTAGGAATAGGGTTAGAGTTAGATTTGGGGTCAGGGTTAGAGTTAAGTTTCGGGTTAGGTTTATGGTTAGGTTTAGGGCTAGGGTCAGGGTTGGGGGAGATTTAGTGTTACGTTTAGTTTTAGGGTTAGTGTTAGGGTGAAGTTTATGTTAAGCATGAGGTTTAGGGTTGCGGTTAGGGTTCAGGTTCGGGTCAGGGTTAGGTTAGGTTCAGGTTGAGGTTTAGGGTTATGTTTAGTATTAGTGTTAATTTTGGTTAGGGTTAGGGTTTGAATGAAGTTAGGGTAGGTTTAGGGTTATGGTTAGTGTGAAATTTTGGTTAAGGGTGAGGGTTCGGCTTAGGGTAAGGGTTTGAGTTATATTTACTGGTTAAGGTTCTGTTAAGGGTTTCGATTAGGTTTAGGCTAAGGATTTGGGTTAGAGTTAGGGTTAGGGGTTAGTGTTTCAGTTAGGTTTAGGATAGGGTTGTACTTAGGGTCAAGTTTAGGGTTACGGTTAGATTTAGAGTTACGATTACAGTTAAGGTGAGGGTTTTGGGTAAGTGTTAGGATTAGGGTTAGGGTTAGGGCTAGGGTTAGGGTTCGAGTTAGGGTTAGGGGTTAGGGTTAGGTTTAAGTTTATGATAGGCTTCAAGTTAGGTTAAGGTTAGGTTAGTGTTAGGGTCAGTGTTAGGATTAGGATTAGGTTTAGGGCGAGGGTTAGGGTCAGAGATATACTAAGGGTTATGTTTAGGGTCACAAGTGGGCCAAGGTTAAGGTTAGGGTTAAGGTTAGGGTTAGCTTTAGGTTAGGAATAGGGTGAAGTTTTAAGATAGGTTGAGGTTTAGGATTATGGCTAAGGTTGGGGTTTGTTTTTAGGTTAGTGTTAAGGTTGTGTTTAGGGTTAGAGCTAAGTTTCCGGGTTTTGTTTAGCTTTAGGGTTAGGGTTAGATTTTAGGTTAGACTTAGGTATAAGAGTTAGGGTTACGATTTGTGTTAGGCATTGTGGTTGGGGTGAGGGTTAGATTTAGGGTTAGGGTTGGGTAGGTTTAGGATTATGGATATGGTAAGGTGTCAGAGGTTAGAGGTGTAGTTTAGGGTTAGGGTTTGAGTGAGGGTACAGGTTAGGCATTGTGGTTCCGGTCATGGTTAGGTTTAGTTTAGGGTTAGAGTTAGGGTTAGGGTTAGGGTTATGTTTAGGTTTCTAATTAGTTTTCGGGTTAGAGTTAGAGTTAGGGTTAATGTTTGGGTTAGGCTTTGGTCTTAGGGGTTAGGGTTTGGGTTAGAGTTAGTGTTATCGTTAGGGCTTAGGGGTTTCAGGTTAGTGTTCTGCTTAGGGCTAGGGTTAGCATTAGGGTTAGGGTTGAAGGATACTGTTAGGAGTTAGAGTGAGGGTTACGGTTAGTTTTACAGCTAAGGTGAGGGTTTAGGGTAAGTGTTATGATTAGGGTTAGAGTTAGAGTTAGGTTTAGATTCAGAGTTAGGGTTAGGTGTAGTATAAGAGTTAGCTTTATATCCAGGTTTAGGATTAGAGTTAGTGTTCTATTTAGGGTCAAAGTTAGAATTAGGGTTAGGATCAGGATTCTGTTTAGGTTTAGTTTCAGAGCTGTTGTAAGGGTTAAATTTAGGGTTAGAGAGGGACTAGCGTTATGGTTAGGGTTAGGTTTAAGGTAAGAGTTTGGGTTGGGTTTAGGTTGAAGGTTAGGGTTAGGGTTTGGATGAAGTTTAGGTTAGGGTTAAGGTTATTTTTATGGTTAGGCCTAGAGTTTGGGTTTGTGTTCAGGTTAGTGTTAAGGTTAGGTTTAGGGTTCGGTTAGGGTTAGGGCTTATGTTTAGGGTTAGCGTTAGGTTTAGGTTCAGGGTTAGTGTGAAGTTTAGGTTAAGGGCGAAAGTTAGAAATAGGTTTAGGAGTATAGATAGTGTTAGACGTTAAGTTTAGGGTGTTAGGGTTAGGTTTATGGTAGGGTAGGGTTGAGTTTAGCGTTACTATTAGGATTAGGGTTAGATTAGGGTTACTGTTCGTATTAGGGTTAGGTTTAGGGATAAGTTTGGAGATAACATTATGTTTAGGGTTGGGGATACGGTTAAGGGTTAGGGAGAGGGTTAGGGTTAGGTTTACAGTTAAGGTGAGGGTTATGGTAATTGTTATGGTTAGCGTTAGAGTTGGAGTTAGCCTTAGGTTTAGGGTGAAGTTTCCGTTAATAGTCAGGGTTAGGGTTAAGTTTAGATTAGGGTTAAGGTTGGTGTTAGAGGTCGGTATAGGTTTAGGTTTAGGGTTTGGGCAAGGTTAGGGTTAAGGCTAGGTTACAGTAAATGCTAGGGCTAGGTTAGGGTTGTTAGGGTTAGGTTTAGAGTAAGAATTAGTGCTAGGAATAAGGGTTAGGGTTAGCGTCAGGTTTAGAGTTATTGTTAGGTTTAGGGTTAAGTTTAAGGCAGAGTTAAGGTTAGGGTTAAGTTTAGGGTTAGAGGAAGAGTCAGGTTTAGGTAAGTGTTAGGGCTAAGATGAAGGATAGCGTTAGGGTTAGGAAAAGGGTTAGGGGGTCGTGTGAGTGTTAGTGTTAGGTTCACAATTAAGCTGATGTTTTACGGTGTTACGGTTAGGGGTAGGGTTAGGGTTAGGTTTAGGGTTAGGCCTAGATTGAGGGGATTGTTTACGGTTTGGTTTAGTTTTAGGTTTAGGGTTCGGCTTAGGTTTTGGGTAAAAATAGGTCAAAGAAGAGGGTTAGGGTAAGGGTTAGGGTTTGGTGTTTGAGTTAAGGTTAGGGGTAGCTTTAGGGGTAGGTTTAGTGTTAGGGTTAGGTTTAGGTGTTTGGGTAAATATTAGGGTCAGGTATAGGGTTAGGTTTAGGGTTAGGGTTAGGTTTTGGTTTAGGGTTAGGTTTAGGGTGAAGTTGAAGTTAAGGGTCAGAGTTGAGCTGAGGGTTAGAGTTAGTGGTTAGGGTTAGGGTTAAGTTTAGGATGAAGTTTAGGGTTAAGGTTAGGTTTCGATTTAGGGTTAGGTTAAGTGTTAGGGTTAAGTCTTGTTAAGTTTAGGACTAGGTGAAGGTTAGGGATAGGGTTAGGTTAAGGTTTGGGCTTAGGTTTTGATTTTAGGGTGAGGGTTATTGCTGGGTTTCCATTGAAGCTGAGTGTGTAGGGTAAGTTTTAGCGTTAGGAATAGGGTTAGAGTTAGATTTGGGGTCAGGGTTAGAGTTAAGTTTCGGGTTAGGTTTATGGTTAGGTTTAGGGCTAGGGTCAGGGTTGGGGGAGATTTAGTGTTACGTTTAGTTTTAGGGTTAGTGTTAGGGTGAAGTTTATGTTAAGCATGAGGTTTAGGGTTGCGGTTAGGGTTCAGGTTCGGGTCAGGGTTAGGTTAGGTTTAGGTTGAGGTTTAGGGTTATGTTTAGTATTAGTGTTAATTTTGGTTAGGGTTAGGGTTTGAATGAAGTTAGGGTAGGTTTAGGGTTATGGTTAGTGTGAAATTCTGGTTAAGGGTGAGGGTTCGGCTTAGGGTAAGGGTTTGAGTTATATTTACTGGTTAAGGTTATGTTAAGGGTTTCGATTAGGTTTAGGCTAAGGATTTGGGTTAGAGTTAGGGTTAGGGGTTAGTGTTTCAGTTAGGTTTAGGATAGGGTTGTACTTAGGGTCAAGTTTAGGGTTACGGTTAGATTTAGAGTTACGATTACAGTTAAGGTGAGGGTTTTGGGTAAGTGTTAGGATTAGGGTTAGGGTTAGGGCTAGGGTTAGGGTTCGAGTTAGGGTTAGGGGTTAGGGTTAGGTTTAAGTTTATGATAGGCTTCAAGTTAGGTTAAGGTTAGGTTAGTGTTAGGGTCAGTGTTAGGATTAGGATTAGGTTTAGGGCGAGGGTTAGGGTCAGAGATATACTAAGGGTTATGTTTAGGGTCACAAGTGGGCCAAGGTTAAGGTTAGGGTTAAAGTTAGGGTTAGCTTTAGGTTAGGAATAGGGTGAAGTTTTAAGATAGGTTGAGGTTTAGGATTATGGCTAAGGTTGGGGTTTGTTTTTAGGTTAGTGTTAAGGTTGTGTTTAGGGTTAGAGCTAAGTTTCCGGGTTTTGTTTAGCTTTAGGGTTAGGGTTAGATTTTAGGTTAGACTTAGGTATAAGAGTTAGGGTTACGATTTGTGTTAGGCATTGTGGTTGGGGTGAGGGTTAGATTTAGGGTTAGGGTTGGGTAGGTTTAGGATTATGGATATGGTAAGGTGTCAGAGGTTAGAGGTGTAGTTTAGGGTTAGGGTTTGAGTGAGGGTACAGGTTAGGCATTGTGGTTCCGGTCATGGTTAGGTTTAGTTTAGGGTTAGAGTTAGGGTTAGGGTTAGGGTTAGGGTTAGGTTTAGGTTTCTAATTAGTTTTCGGGTTAGAGTTAGAGTTAGGGTTAATGTTTGGGTTAGGCTTTGGTCTTAGGGGTTAGGGTTTGGGTTAGGGTTAGTGTTATCGTTAGGGTTAGGGTTAGGGTTAGAGTTAGGTTTCTAATTAGTTTTCGTGTTAGAGATAGAGTTAGGGTTAATGTTTGGGTTAGGCTTTTGTCTTAGGGGTTACGGTTTGTGTTAGGGTTAGTGTTATCGTTAGGGCTTAGGGGTTTCAGGTTAGTGTTCTGCTTAGGGCTAGGGTTAGCTTTAGGGTTAGGGTTGAAGGATACTGTTAGGAGTTAGAGTGAGGGTTACGGTTAGTTTTACAGCTAAGGTGAGGGTTTAGGGTAAGTGTTATGATTAGGGTTAGAGTTAGAGTTAGGTTTAGATTCAGAGTTAGGGTTAGGTGTAGGATAAGAGTTAGCTTTATATCCAGGTTTCGGATTAGAGTTAGTGTTCTATTTAGGGTCAAGGTTAGAATTAGGGTTAGGATCAGGATTCTGTTTAGGTTTAGTTTCAGAGCTGTTGTAAGGGTTAAATTTAGGGTTAGAGAGGGACTAGCGTTATGGTTAGGGTTAGGTTTAAGGTAAGGGTTTGGGTTGGGTTTAGGTTGAAGGTTAGGGTTAGGGTTTGGATGAAGTTTAGGTTAGGGTTAAGGTTATTTTTATGGTTAGGGCTAGAGTTTGGGTTTGTGTTCAGGTTAGTGTTAAGGTTAGGTTTAGGGTTCGGTTAGGGTTAGGGCTTATGTTTAGGGTTAGCGTTAGGTTTAGGTTCAGGGTTAGTGTGAAGTTTAGGTTAAGGGCGAAAGTTAGAAATAGGTTTAGGAGTATAGATAGTGTTAGACGTTAAGTTTAGGGTGTTAGGGTTAGGTTTATGGTAGGGTAGGATTGAGTATAGGGTTAATATTAGGATTAGGGTCAGATTAGGGTTACTGTTCGTATTAGGGTTAGGTTTAGGGATAAGTTTGGAGATAACATTATGTTTAGGGTTGGGGATACGGTTAAGGGTTAGGGAGAGGGTTAGGGTTAGGTTTCCACTTAAGGTGAGGGTTATGGTAATTGTTATGGTTAGCGTTAGAGTTGGAGTTAGCCTTAGGTTTAGGGTGAAGTTTCCGTTAATAGTCAGGGTTAGGGTTAAGGTTAGATTAGGGTTAAGTTTGGTGTTAGAGGTCGGTATAGGTTTAGGTTTAGGGTTTGGGCAAGGTTAGGGTTAAGGCTAGGTTTACGGTAAATGGTAGGGCTAGGTTAGGGTTGTTAGGGTTAGGTTTAGAGTTAGAATTAGTGCTAGGAATTAGGGTTAGGGTTAGCGTCAGGTTTAGAGTTATTGTTAGGTTTAGGGTTAAGTTTAAGGCAGAGTTAAGGTTAGGGTTAAGTTTAGGGTTAGAGGAAGAGTCAGGTTTAGGTAAGTGTTAGGGCTAGGACGAAGGATAGCGTTAGGGTTAGGAAAAGGGTTAGGGGATCGTGTGAGTGTTAGTGTTAGGTTCACAATTAAGCTGATGTTTTACGGTGTTACGGTTAGGGGTAGGGTTAGGGTTAGGTTTAGGGTTAGGCCTAGATTTAGGGGATTGTTTACGGTTTGGTTTAGTTTTAGGTTTAGGGTTCGGCTTAGGTTTTGGGTAAAATGAGGTCAAGGATGAGGGTTAGGGTAAGGGTTAGGGTTTGGTGTTTGAGTTAAGGTTAGGGGTAGCTTTAGGGGTAGGTTTAGTGTTAGGGTTAGGTTTAGGTGTTTGGGTAAATATTAGGGTCAGGTATAGGGTTAGGTTTAGGGTTAGGGTTAGGTTTTGGTTTAGGGTTAGGTTTAGGGTGAAGTTGAAGTTAAGGGTGAGAGTTGAGCTGAGGGTTAGAGTTAGTGGTTAGGGTTAAGTTTAGGATGAAGTTTAGGGTTAAGGTTAGGTTTCGATTTAGGGTTAGGTTAAGTGTTAGGGTTAAGTCTTGTTAAGTTTAGGACTAGGTGAAGGTTAGGGATAGGGTTAGGTTAAGGTTTGGGGTTATTTTTTGATTTTAGGGTGAGGGTTATTGCTGGGTTTCCATTGAAGCTGAGTGTGTAGGGTAAGTTTTAGCGTTAGGAATAGGGTTAGAGTTAGATTTGGGGTCAGGGTTAGAGTTAAGTTTCGGGTTAAGTTTATGGTTAGGTTTAGGGCTAGGGTCAGGGTTGGGGGAGATTTAGTGTTACGTTTAGTTTTAGGGTTAGTGTTAGGGTGAAGTTTATGTTAAGCATGAGGTTTAGGGTTGCGGTTAGGGTTCAGGTTCGGGTCAGGGTTAGGTTAGGTTCAGGTTGAGGTTTAGGGTTATGTTTAGTATTAGTGTTAATTTTGGTTAGGGTTAGGGTTTGAATGAAGTTAGGGTAGGTTTAGGGTTATGGTTAGTGTGAAATTTTGGTTAAGGGTGAGGGTTCGGCTTAGGGTAAGGGTTTGAGTTATATTTACTGGTTAAGGTTATGTTAAGGGTTTCGATTAGGTTTAGGCTAAGGATTTGGGTTAGAGTTAGGGTTAGGGGTTAGTGTTTCAGTTAGGTTTAGGATAGGGTTGTACTTAGGGTCAAGTTTAGGGTTACGGTTAGATTTAGAGTTACGATTACAGTTAAGGTGAGGGTTTTGGGTAAGTGTTAGGATTAGGGTTAGGGTTAGGGCTAGGGTTAGGGTTAGAGTTAGGGTTAGGGGTTAGGGTTAGGTTTAAGTTTATGATAGGCTTCAAGTTAGGTTAAGGTTAGGTTAGTGTTAGGGTCAGTGTTAGGATTAGGATTAGGTTTAGGGCGAGGGTTAGGGTCAGAGATATACTAAGGGTTATGTTTAGGGTCACAAGTGGGCCAAGGTTAAGGTTAGGGTTAAGGTTAGGGTTAGCTTTAGGTTAGGAATAGGGTGAAGTTTTAAGATAGGTTGAGGTTTAGGATTATGGCTAAGGTTGGGGTTTGTTTTTAGGTTAGTGTTAAGGTTGTGTTTAGGGTTAGAGCTAAGTTTCCGGGTTTTGTTTAGCTTTAGGGTTAGGGTTAGATTTTAGGTTAGACTTAGGTATAAGAGTTAGGGTTACGATTTGTGTTAGGCATTGTGGTTGGGGTGAGGGTTAGATTTAGGGTTAGGGTTGGGTAGGTTTAGGATTATGGATATGGTAAGGTGTCAGAGGTTAGAGGTGTAGTTTAGGGTTAGGGTTTGAGTGAGGGTACAGGTTACGCATTGTGGTTCCGGTCATGGTTAGGTTTAGTTTAGGGTTAGAGTTAGGGTTAGGGTTAGGGTTAGGTTTAGGTTTCTAATTAGTTTTCGGGTTAGAGTTAGAGTTAGGGTTAATGTTTGGGTTAGGCTTTGGTCTTAGGGGTTAGGGTTTGGGTTAGAGTTAGTGTTATCGTTAGGGCTTAGGGGTTTCAGGTTAGTGTTCTGCTTAGGGCTAGGGTTAGCATTAGGGTTAGGGTTGAAGGATACTGTTAGGAGTTAGAGTGAGGGTTACGGTTAGTTTTACAGCTAAGGTGAGGGTTTAGGGTAAGTGTTATGATTAGGGTTAGAGTTAGAGTTAGGTTTAGATTCAGAGTTAGGGTTAGGTGTAGTATAAGAGTTAGCTTTATATCCAGGTTTAGGATTAGAGTTAGTGTTCTATTTAGGGTCAAAGTTAGAATTAGGGTTAGGATCAGGATTCTGTTTAGGTTTAGTTTCAGAGCTGTTGTAAGGGTTAAATTTAGGGTTAGAGAGGGACTAGCGTTATGGTTAGGGTTAGGTTTAAGGTAAGAGTTTGGGTTGGGTTTAGGTTGAAGGTTAGGGTTAGGGTTTGGATGAAGTTTAGGTTAGGGTTAAGGTTATTTTTATGGTTAGGCCTAGAGTTTGGGTTTGTGTTCAGGTTAGTGTTAAGGTTAGGTTTAGGGTTCGGTTAGGGTTAGGGCTTATGTTTAGGGTTAGCGTTAGGTTTAGGTTCAGGGTTAGTGTGAAGTTTAGGTTAAGGGCGAAAGTTAGAAATAGGTTTAGGAGTATAGATAGTGTTAGACGTTAAGTTTAGGGTGTTAGGGTTAGGTTTATGGTAGGGTAGGGTTGAGTTTAGCGTTACTATTAGGATTAGGGTTAGATTAGGGTTACTGTTCGTATTAGGGTTAGGTTTAGGGATAAGTTTGGAGATAACATTATGTTTAGGGTTGGGGATACGGTTAAGGGTTAGGGAGAGGGTTAGGGTTAGGTTTACAGTTAAGGTGAGGGTTATGGTAATTGTTATGGTTAGCGTTAGAGTTGGAGTTAGCCTTAGGTTTAGGGTGAAGTTTCCGTTAATAGTCAGGGTTAGGGTTAAGTTTAGATTAGGGTTAAGGTTGGTGTTAGAGGTCGGTATAGGTTTAGGTTTAGGGTTTGGGCAAGGTTAGGGTTAAGGCTAGGTTACAGTAAATGCTAGGGCTAGGTTAGGGTTGTTAGGGTTAGGTTTAGAGTAAGAATTAGTGCTAGGAATAAGGGTTAGGGTTAGCGTCAGGTTTAGAGTTATTGTTAGGTTTAGGGTTAAGTTTAAGGCAGAGTTAAGGTTAGGGTTAAGTTTAGGGTTAGAGGAAGAGTCAGGTTTAGGTAAGTGTTAGGGCTAAGATGAAGGATAGCGTTAGGGTTAGGAAAAGGGTTAGGGGGTCGTGTGAGTGTTAGTGTTAGGTTCACAATTAAGCTGATGTTTTACGGTGTTACGGTTAGGGGTAGGGTTAGGGTTAGGTTTAGGGTTAGGCCTAGATTGAGGGGATTGTTTACGGTTTGGTTTAGTTTTAGGTTTAGGGTTCGGCTTAGGTTTTGGGTAAAAATAGGTCAAAGAAGAGGGTTAGGGTAAGGGTTAGGGTTTGGTGTTTGAGTTAAGGTTAGGGGTAGCTTTAGGGGTAGGTTTAGTGTTAGGGTTAGGTTTAGGTGTTTGGGTAAATATTAGGGTCAGGTATAGGGTTAGGTTTAGGGTTAGGGTTAGGTTTTGGTTTAGGGTTAGGTTTAGGGTGAAGTTGAAGTTAAGGGTGAGAGTTGAGCTGAGGGTTAGAGTTAGTGGTTAGGGTTAGGGTTAAGTTTAGGATGAAGTTTAGGGTTAAGGTTAGGTTTCGATTTAGGGTTAGGTTAAGTGTTAGGGTTAAGTCTTGTTAAGTTTAGGACTAGGTGAAGGTTAGGGATAGGGTTAGGTTAAGGTTTGGGCTTAGGTTTTGATTTTAGGGTGAGGGTTATTGCTGGGTTTCCATTGAAGCTGAGTGTGTAGGGTAAGTTTTAGCGTTAGGAATAGGGTTAGAGTTAGATTTGGGGTCAGGGTTAGAGTTAAGTTTCGGGTTAGGTTTATGGTTAGGTTTAGGGCTAGGGTCAGGGTTGGGGGAGATTTAGTGTTACGTTTAGTTTTAGGGTTAGTGTTAGGGTGAAGTTTATGTTAAGCATGAGGTTTAGGGTTGCGGTTAGGGTTCAGGTTCGGGTCAGGGTTAGGTTAGGTTTAGGTTGAGGTTTAGGGTTATGTTTAGTATTAGTGTTAATTTTGGTTAGGGTTAGGGTTTGAATGAAGTTAGGGTAGGTTTAGGGTTATGGTTAGTGTGAAATTCTGGTTAAGGGTGAGGGTTCGGCTTAGGGTAAGGGTTTGAGTTATATTTACTGGTTAAGGTTATGTTAAGGGTTTCGATTAGGTTTAGGCTAAGGATTTGGGTTAGAGTTAGGGTTAGGGGTTAGTGTTTCAGTTAGGTTTAGGATAGGGTTGTACTTAGGGTCAAGTTTAGGGTTACGGTTAGATTTAGAGTTACGATTACAGTTAAGGTGAGGGTTTTGGGTAAGTGTTAGGATTAGGGTTAGGGTTAGGGCTAGGGTTAGGGTTCGAGTTAGGGTTAGGGGTTAGGGTTAGGTTTAAGTTTATGATAGGCTTCAAGTTAGGTTAAGGTTAGGTTAGTGTTAGGGTCAGTGTTAGGATTAGGATTAGGTTTAGGGCGAGGGTTAGGGTCAGAGATATACTAAGGGTTATGTTTAGGGTCACAAGTGGGCCAAGGTTAAGGTTAGGGTTAAAGTTAGGGTTAGCTTTAGGTTAGGAATAGGGTGAAGTTTTAAGATAGGTTGAGGTTTAGGATTATGGCTAAGGTTGGGGTTTGTTTTTAGGTTAGTGTTAAGGTTGTGTTTAGGGTTAGAGCTAAGTTTCCGGGTTTTGTTTAGCTTTAGGGTTAGGGTTAGATTTTAGGTTAGACTTAGGTATAAGAGTTAGGGTTACGATTTGTGTTAGGCATTGTGGTTGGGGTGAGGGTTAGATTTAGGGTTAGGGTTGGGTAGGTTTAGGATTATGGATATGGTAAGGTGTCAGAGGTTAGAGGTGTAGTTTAGGGTTAGGGTTTGAGTGAGGGTACAGGTTAGGCATTGTGGTTCCGGTCATGGTTAGGTTTAGTTTAGGGTTAGAGTTAGGGTTAGGGTTAGGGTTAGGGTTAGGTTTAGGTTTCTAATTAGTTTTCGGGTTAGAGTTAGAGTTAGGGTTAATGTTTGGGTTAGGCTTTGGTCTTAGGGGTTAGGGTTTGGGTTAGGGTTAGTGTTATCGTTAGGGTTAGGGTTAGGGTTAGAGTTAGGTTTCTAATTAGTTTTCGTGTTAGAGATAGAGTTAGGGTTAATGTTTGGGTTAGGCTTTTGTCTTAGGGGTTACGGTTTGTGTTAGGGTTAGTGTTATCGTTAGGGCTTAGGGGTTTCAGGTTAGTGTTCTGCTTAGGGCTAGGGTTAGCTTTAGGGTTAGGGTTGAAGGATACTGTTAGGAGTTAGAGTGAGGGTTACGGTTAGTTTTACAGCTAAGGTGAGGGTTTAGGGTAAGTGTTATGATTAGGGTTAGAGTTAGAGTTAGGTTTAGATTCAGAGTTAGGGTTAGGTGTAGGATAAGAGTTAGCTTTATATCCAGGTTTCGGATTAGAGTTAGTGTTCTATTTAGGGTCAAGGTTAGAATTAGGGTTAGGATCAGGATTCTGTTTAGGTTTAGTTTCAGAGCTGTTGTAAGGGTTAAATTTAGGGTTAGAGAGGGACTAGCGTTATGGTTAGGGTTAGGTTTAAGGTAAGGGTTTGGGTTGGGTTTAGGTTGAAGGTTAGGGTTAGGGTTTGGATGAAGTTTAGGTTAGGGTTAAGGTTATTTTTATGGTTAGGGCTAGAGTTTGGGTTTGTGTTCAGGTTAGTGTTAAGGTTAGGTTTAGGGTTCGGTTAGGGTTAGGGCTTATGTTTAGGGTTAGCGTTAGGTTTAGGTTCAGGGTTAGTGTGAAGTTTAGGTTAAGGGCGAAAGTTAGAAATAGGTTTAGGAGTATAGATAGTGTTAGACGTTAAGTTTAGGGTGTTAGGGTTAGGTTTATGGTAGGGTAGGATTGAGTATAGGGTTAATATTAGGATTAGGGTCAGATTAGGGTTACTGTTCGTATTAGGGTTAGGTTTAGGGATAAGTTTGGAGATAACATTATGTTTAGGGTTGGGGATACGGTTAAGGGTTAGGGAGAGGGTTAGGGTTAGGTTTCCACTTAAGGTGAGGGTTATGGTAATTGTTATGGTTAGCGTTAGAGTTGGAGTTAGCCTTAGGTTTAGGGTGAAGTTTCCGTTAATAGTCAGGGTTAGGGTTAAGGTTAGATTAGGGTTAAGTTTGGTGTTAGAGGTCGGTATAGGTTTAGGTTTAGGGTTTGGGCAAGGTTAGGGTTAAGGCTAGGTTTACGGTAAATGGTAGGGCTAGGTTAGGGTTGTTAGGGTTAGGTTTAGAGTAAGAATTAGTGCTAGGAATTAGGGTTAGGGTTAGCGTCAGGTTTAGAGTTATTGTTAGGTTTAGGGTTAAGTTTAAGGCAGAGTTAAGGTTAGGGTTAAGTTTAGGGTTAGAGGAAGAGTCAGGTTTAGGTAAGTGTTAGGGCTAGGACGAAGGATAGCGTTAGGGTTAGGAAAAGGGTTAGGGGATCGTGTGAGTGTTAGTGTTAGGTTCACAATTAAGCTGATGTTTTACGGTGTTATGGTTAGGGGTAGGGTTAGGGTTAGGTTTAGGGTTAGGCCTAGATTTAGGGGATTGTTTACGGTTTGGTTTAGTTTTAGGTTTAGGGTTCGGCTTAGGTTTTGGGTAAAATGAGGTCAAGGATGAGGGTTAGGGTAAGGGTTAGGGTTTGGTGTTTGAGTTAAGGTTAGGGGTAGCTTTAGGGGTAGGTTTAGTGTTAGGGTTAGGTTTAGGTGTTTGGGTAAATATTAGGGTCAGGTATAGGGTTAGGTTTAGGGTTAGGGTTAGGTTTTGGTTTAGGGTTAGGTTTAGGGTGAAGTTGAAGTTAAGGGTCAGAGTTGAGCTGAGGGTTAGAGTTAGTGGTTAGGGTTAGGGTTAAGTTTAGGATGAAGTTTAGGGTTAAGGTTAGGTTTCGATTTAGGGTTAGGTTAAGTGTTAGGGTTAAGTCTTGTTAAGTTTAGGACTAGGTGAAGGTTAGGGATAGGGTTAGGTTAAGGTTTGGGGTTATTTTTTGATTTTAGGGTGAGGGTTATTGCTGGGTTTCCATTGAAGCTGAGTGTGTAGGGTAAGTTTTAGCGTTAGGAATAGGGTTAGAGTTAGATTTGGGGTCAGGGTTAGAGTTAAGTTTCGGGTTAGGTTTATGGTTAGGTTTAGGGCTAGGGTCAGGGTTGGGGGAGATTTAGTGTTACGTTTAGTTTTAGGGTTAGTGTTAGGGTGAAGTTTATGTTAAGCATGAGGTTTAGGGTTGCGGTTAGGGTTCAGGTTCGGGTCAGGGTTAGGTTAGGTTCAGGTTGAGGTTTAGGGTTATGTTTAGTATTAGTGTTAATTTTGGTTAGGGTTAGGGTTTGAATGAAGTTAGGGTAGGTTTAGGGTTATGGTTAGTGTGAAATTTTGGTTAAGGGTGAGGGTTCGGCTTAGGGTAAGGGTTTGAGTTATATTTACTGGTTAAGGTTATGTTAAGGGTTTCGATTAGGTTTAGGCTAAGGATTTGGGTTAGAGTTAGGGTTAGGGGTTAGTGTTTCAGTTAGGTTTAGGATAGGGTTGTACTTAGGGTCAAGTTTAGGGTTACGGTTAGATTTAGAGTTACGATTACAGTTAAGGTGAGGGTTTTGGGTAAGTGTTAGGATTAGGGTTAGGGTTAGGGCTAGGGTTAGGGTTAGAGTTAGGGTTAGGGGTTAGGGTTAGGTTTAAGTTTATGATAGGCTTCAAGTTAGGTTAGGTTAGGTTAGTGTTAGGGTCAGTGTTAGGATTAGGTTTCGGGCGAGGGTTAGGGTCAGAGATATACTAGGGGTTATGTTTACGGTCACAAGTGGCCAACGTTAAGGTTAGGGTTAAAGTTAGGGTTAGCTTTAGGTTAGGGATAGGGTGAAGTTTAAGAGAGGTTGAGAGTTAGGGTTATGGCTAAGGTTTGGGTTTGTTTTTAGGTTAGTGTTAAGGTTGTGTTTAGGGTTAGAGCTAAGTTTCCGGGTTTTGTTTAGCTTTAGGGTTAGGGTTAGATTTTAGGTTAGACTTAGGTATAAGAGTTAGGGTTACGATTTGTGTTAGGCATTGTGGTTGGGGTGAGGGTTAGATTTAGGGTTAGGGTTGGGTAGGTTTAGGATTATGGTTATGGTAAGGTGTCAGAGGTTAGAGGTGTAGTTTAGGGTTAGGGTTTGAGTGAGGGTACAGGTTAGGCATTGTGGTTCCGGTCATGGTTAGGTTTAGTTTAGGGTTAGGGTTAGGGTTAGGGTTAGGTTTAGGTTTCTAATTAGTTTTCGGGTTAGAGTTAGAGTTAGGGTTAATGTTTGGGTTAGGCTTTGGTCTTAGGGGTTAGGGTTTGCTATAGGGTTAGTGTTATCATTAGGGCTTAGGGGTTTCATGTTAGTGTTCTGCTTAGGGCTAGGGTTAGCATTAGGGTTAGGGTTGAAGGATACTGTTAGGAGTTAGAGTGAGGGTCACGGTTAGTTTTACAGCTAAGGTGAGGGTTTAGGGTAAGTGTTATGATTGGGGTTAGAGTTATAGTTAGGTTTAGATTCAGAGTTAGGTTTAGGTGTAGGATAAGTGTTAGCTTTATATCCAGGTTTAGGATTAGAGTTAGTGTTCTATTTAGGGTCAAGGTTAGAATTAGGGTTAGTATCAGGATTATGTTCAGGTTTAGTTTCAGAGCTGTTGTAAGGGTTAAATTTAGGGTTAGAGAGGGACTAGCGTTATGGTTAGGGTTAGGTTTAAGGTAAGGGTTTGGGTTGGGTTTAGGTTGAAGGTTAGGGTTAGGGCTTGGATGAAGTTTAGGTTAGGGTTAAGGTGATTTTTATGGTTAGGGCTAGAGTTTGGGTTTGTGTTCAGGTTAGTGTTAAGGTTAGGTTTAGGGTTCGGTTAGGGTTAGGGCTTATGTTTAGGGTTAGCGTTAGGTTTAGGTTCAGGGTTAGTGTGAAGTTTAGGTTAAGGGCGAAAGTTAGAAATAGGTTTAGGAGTATAGATAGTGTTAGACGTTAAGTTTAGGGTGTTAGGGTTAGGTTTATGGTAGGGTAGGGTTGAGTTTAGGGTTAATATTAGGATTAGGGTTAGATTAGGGTTACTGTTCGTATTAGGGTTAGGTTTAGGGATAAGTTTGGAGATAACATTATGTTTAGGGTTGGGGATACGGTTAAGGGTTAGGGAGAGGGTTAGGGTTAGGTTTCCACTTAAGGTGAGGGTTATGGTAATTGTTATGGTTAGCGTTAGAGTTGGAGTTAGCCTTAGGTTTAGGGTGAAGTTTCCGTTAATAGTCAGGGTTAGGGTTAAGGTTAGATTAGGGTTAAGGTTGGTGTTAGAGGTCGGTATAGGTTTAAGTTTAGGGTTTGGGCAAGGTTAGGGTTAAGGCTAGGTTACAGTAAATGGTAGGGCTAGGTTAGGGTTGTTAGGGTTAGGTTTAGAGTAAGAATTAGTGCTAGGAATTAGGGTTAGGGTTAGCGTCAGGTTTAGAGTTATTGTTAGGTTTAGGGTTAAGTTTAAGGCAGAGTTAAGGTTAGGGTTAATTTTAGGGTTAGAGGAAGAGTCAGGTTTAGGTAAGTGTTAGGGCTAGGATGAAGGATAGCGTTAGGGTTAGGAAAAGGGTTAGGGGATCGTGTGAGTGTTAGTGTTAGGTTCACAATTAAGCTGATGTTTTACGGTGTTACGGTTAGGGGTAGGGTTAGGGTTAGGTTTAGGGTTAGGCCTAGATTGAGGGGATTGTTTACGGTTTGGTTTAGTTTTAGGTTTAGGGTTCGGCTTAGGTTTTGGGTAAAATGAGGTCAAGGAAGAGGGTTAGGGTAAGGGTTAGGGTTTGGTGTTTGAGTTAAGGTTAGGGGTAGCTTTAGGGGTAGGTTTAGTGTTAGGGTTAGGTTTAGGTGTTTGGGTAAATATTAGGGTCAGGTATAGGGTTAGGTTTAGGGTTAGGGTTAGGTTTTGGTTTAGGGTTAGGTTTAGGGTGAAGTTGAAGTTAAGGGTGAGAGTTGAGCTGAGGGTTAGAGTTAGTCGTTAATGTTAGGGTAAAGTTTAGGATGAAGTTTAGGGTTAAGGTTAGGTTTCGATTTAGGGTTAGGTTAAGTGTTAGGGTTAAGTCTTGTTAAGTTTAGGACTAGGTGTAGGTTAGGGATAGGGTTAGGTTAAGGTTTGGGGTTAGGTTTTGATTTTAGGGTGAGGGTTATTGCTGGGTTTCCATTGAAGCTGAGTGTGTAGGGTAAGTTTTAGCGTTAGGAATAGGGTTAGAGTTAGATTTGGGGTCAGGGTTAGAGTTAAGTTTCGGGTTAGGTTTATGGTTAGGTTTAGGGCTAGGGTCAGGGTTGGGGGAGATTTAGTGTTACGTTTAGTTTTAGGGTTAGTGTTAGGGTGAAGTTTATGTTAAGCATGAGGTTTAGGGTTGCGGTTAGGGTTCAGGTTCGGGTCAGGGTTAGGTTAGGTTTAGGTTGAGGTTTAGGGTTATGTTTAGTATCAGTGTTAATTTTGGTTAGGGTTAGGGTTTGAATGAAGTTAGGGTAGGTTTAGGGTTATGGTTAGTGTGAAATTTTGGTTAAGGGTGAGGGTTCGGCTTAGGGTAAGGGTTTGAGTTATATTTACTGATTAAGGTTATGTTAAGGGTTTCGATTAGGTTTAGGCTAAGGATTTGGGTTAGAGTTAGGGTTAGGGGTTAGTGATTCAGTTAGGTTTAGGATAGGGTTGTACTTAGGGTCAAGTTTAGGGTTACGGTTAGATTTAGCGTTACGATTACAGTTAAGGTGAGGGTTTTGGGTTAGTGTTAGGATTAGGATTAGGGTTAGGGCTAGGGTTAGGGTTAGAGTTAGGGCTAGGGGTTAGGGTTAGGTTTAAGTTTATGATAGACTTCAAGTTAGGTTAAGGTTAGGTTAGTGTTAGGGTCAGTGTTAGGATTAGGTTTAGGGCGAGGGCTAGGGTCAGAGATATACTAGGGGTTATGTTTAGGGTCACAAGTGGGCCAAGGTTAAGGTTAGGGTTAAAGTTAGGGTTAGCTTTAGGTTAGGGATAGGGTGAAGTTTAAGAGAGGTTGAGAGTTAGGGTTATGGCTAAGGTTTGGGTTTGTTTTTAGGTTAGTGTTAAGGTTGTGTTTAGGGTTAGAGCTAAGTTTACGGGTTTTGTTTAGCTTTAGGGTTAGGGTTAGATTTTAGGTTAGACTTAGGTATAAGAGTTAGGGTTACGATTTGTGTTAGGCATTGTGGTTGGGGTGAGGGTTAGATTTAGGGTTAGGGTTGGGTAGGTTTAGGATTATGGTTATGGTAAGGTGTCAGAAGTTAGAGGTGTAGTTTAGGGTTAGGGTTTGAGTGAGGGTACAGGTTAGGCATTGTGGTTCCGGTCATGGTTAGGTTTAGTTTAGGGTTAGGGTTAGGGTTAGGTTTCTAATTAGTTTTCGGGTTAGAGTTAGAGTTAGGGTTAATGTTTGGGTTAGGCTTTGGTCTTAGGGGTTAGGGTTTGGGTTAGGGTTAGTGTTATCCTTTGGGCTTAGGGGTTTCAGGTTAGTGTTCTGCTTAGGGCTAGGGTTAGCATTAGGGTTAGGGTTGAAGGATACTGTTAGGAGTTAGAATGAGGGTTACGGTTAGTTTTACAGCTAAGGTGAGGGTTTAGGGTAAGTGTTATGATTAGGGTGAGAGTTAGAGTTAGGTTTAGATTCAGAGTTAGGGTTAGGTGTAGGATAAGAGTTAGCTTTATGTCCAGGTTTAGGATTAGAGTTAGTGTTCTATTTAGGGTCAAGGTTAGAATTAGGGTTAGGATCAGGATTCTGTTTAGGTTTAGTTTCAGAGCTGTTGTAAGGGTTAAATTTAGGGTTAGAGAGGGACTAGCGTTATGGTTAGGGTTAGGTTTAAGGTAAGGGTTTGGGTTGGGTTTAGGTTGAAGGTTAGGGTTAGGGTTTGGATGAAGTTTAGG
This sequence comes from Loxodonta africana, assembly GCF_030014295.1. Taxonomy (NCBI): domain Eukaryota; kingdom Metazoa; phylum Chordata; class Mammalia; order Proboscidea; family Elephantidae; genus Loxodonta; species Loxodonta africana. The sequence continues at coordinate 19,351 of NW_026974859.1, read as the reverse complement.
TTAGGGTTAAGGTTATTTTTATGGTTAGGCCTAGAGTTTGGGTTTGTGTTCAGGTTAGTGTTAAGGTTAGGTTTAGGGTTCGGTTAGGGTTAGGGCTTATGTTTAGGGTTAGCGTTAGGTTTAGGTTCAGGGTTAGTGTGAAGTTTAGGTTAAGGGCGAAAGTTAGAAATAGGTTTAGGAGTATAGGTAGTGTTGGACGTTAAGTTTAGGGTGTTAGGGTTAGGTTTATAGTTAGGGTAGGGTTGAGTTTAGGGATAATATTAGGATTAGGGTTAGATTAGGGTTACTGTTCGTATTAGGGTTAGGTTTAGGGATAAGTTTGGAGATAACATTATGTTTAGGGTTGGGGATACGGTTAAGGGTTAGGGAGAGGGTTAGGGTTAGGTTTACACTTAAGGTGAGGGTTATGGTAATTGTTATGGTTAGCGTTAGAGTTGGAGTTAGCCTTAGGTTTAGGGTGAAGTTTCCGTTAATAGTCAGGGTTAGGGTTAAGGTTAGATTAAGGTTAAGGTTGGTGTTAGAAGTCGGTATAGGTTTAGGTTTAGGGTTTGGGCAAGGTTAGGGTTAAGGCTAGGTTTACGGTAAATGGTAGGGCTAGGTTAGGGTTGTTAGGGTTAGGTTTAGAGTAAGAATTAGTGCTAGGAATTAGGGTTAGGGTTAGCGTCAGGTTTAGAGTTATTGTTAGGTTTAGGGTTAAGTTTAAGGCAGAGTTAAGGTTAGGGTTAAGTTTAGGGTTAGAGGAAGAGTCAGGTTTAGGTAAGTGTTAGGGCTAGGATGAAGGATAGCGTTAGGGTTAGGAAAAGGGTTAGGGGATCGTGTGAGTGTTAGTGTTAGGTTCACAATTAAGCTGATGTTTTACGGTGTTACGGTTAGGGGTAGGGTTAGGGTTAGGTTTAGGGTTAGGCCTAGATTTAGGGGATTGTTTACGGTTTGGTTTAGTTTTAGGTTTAGGGTTCGGCTTAGGTTTTGGGTAAAAATAGGTCAAGGATGAGGGTTAGGGTAAGGGATAGGGTTTGGTGTTTGAGTTAAGGTTAGGGGTAGCTTTAGGGGTAGGTTTAGTGTTAGGGTTAGGTTTAGGTGTTTGGGTAAATATTAGGGTCAGGTATAGGGTTAGGTTTAGGGTTAGGGTTAGGTTTTGGTTTAGGGTTAGGTTTAGGGTGAAGTTGAAGTTCAGGGTGAGAGTTGAGCTGAGGGTTAGAGTTAGTGGTTAGGGTTAGGGTTAAGTTTAGGATGAAGTTTAGGGTTAAGGTTAGGTTTCGATTTAGGGTTAGGTTAAGTGTTAGGGTTAAGTCTTGTTAAGTTTAGGACTAGGTGAAGGTTAGGGATAGGGTTAGGTTAAGGTTTGGGCTTAGGTTTTGATTTTAGGGTGAGGGTTATTGCTGGGTTTCCATTGAAGCTGAGTGTGTAGGGTAAGTTTTAGCGTTGGGAATAGGGTTAGAGTTAGATTTGGGGTCAGGGTTAGAGTTAAGTTTCGGGTTAGGTTTATGGTTAGGTTTAGGGCTAGGGTCAGGGTTGGGGGAGATTTAGTGTTACGTTTAGTTTTAGGGTTAGTGTTAGGGTGAAGTTTATGTTAAGCATGAGGTTTAGGGTTGCGGTTAGGGTTCAGGTTAGGGTGAGCGTTAGGTTAGGTTTAGGTTAAGATTTAGGGTTATGTTTAGTATTAGTGTTAATTTTGGTTAGGGTTAGGGTTTGAATGAAGTTAGGGTAGGTTTAGGGTTATGGTTAGGGTGAAATTTTGGTTAAGGGTGAGGGTTCGGCTTAGGGTAAGGGTTTGAGTTATATTTACTGGTTAAGGTTATGTTAAGGGTTTCGATTAGGTTTAGGCTAAGGATTTGGGTTAGAGTTAGGGTTAGGGGTTAGTGTTTCAGTTAGGTTTAGGATAGGGTTGTACTAAGGGTCAAGTTTAGGGTTACGGTTAGATTTAGAGTTACGATTACACTTAACGTGAGGTTTTTGGGTAAGTGTTAGGATTAGTGTTAGGGTTAGGGCTAAGGTTTGGGTTTGTTTTTAGGTTAGTGTTAAGGTTGTGTTTAGGGTTAGAGCTAAGTTTCCGGGTTTTGTTTAGCTTTAGGTTTAGGGTTAGATTTTAGGTTAGACTTAGGTATAAGAGTTAGGGTTACGATTTGTGTTAGGCATTGTGGTTGGGGTGAGGGTTAGATTTAGGGTTAGGGTTGGGTAGGTTTAGGATTATGGTTATGGTAAGGTGTCAGAGGTTAGAGGTGTAGTTTAGGGTTAGGGTTTGAGTGAGGGTACAGGTTAGGCATTGTGGTTCCGGTCATTGTTAGGGTTAGGGTTAGGGTTAGGTTTAGGTTTCTAATTAGTTTTCGGGTTAGAGTTAGAGTTAGGGTTAATGTTTGGGTTAGGCTTTGGTCTTAGGGGTTAGGGTTTGGGTTAGGGTTAGTGTTATCGTTAGGGCTTAGGGGTTTCAGGTTAGTGTTCTGCTTAGGGCTAGGGTTAGCATTAGGGTTAGGGTGGAAGGATACTGTTAGGAGTTAGAGTGAGGGTTACGGTTAGTTTTACAGCTAAGGTGAGGGTTTAGGGTAAGTGTTATGATTAGGGTTAGAGTTAGAGTTAGGTTTAGATTCAGAGTTAGGGTTAGGTGTAGGATAAGAGTTAGCTTTATGTCCAGGTTTAGGATTAGAGTTAGTGTTCTATTTAGGGTCAAGGTTAGAATTAGGGTTAGGATCAGGATTCTGTTTAGGTTTAGTTTCAGAGCTGTTGTAAGGGTTAAATTTAGGGTTAGAGAGGGACTAGCGTTATGGTTAGGGTTAGGTTTAAGGGAAGGGTTTGGGTTGGGTTTAGGTTGAAGGTTAGGGTTAGGGTTTGGATGAAGTTTAGGTTAGGGTTAAGGTGATTTTTATGGTTAGGGCTAGAGTTTGGGTTTGTGTTCAGGTTAGTGTTAAGGTTAGGTTTAGGGTTCGGTTAGGGTTAGGGCTTATGTTTAGGGTTAGCGTTAGGTTTAGGTTCAGGGTTAGTGTGAAGTTTAGGTTAAGGGCGAAAGTTAGAAATAGGTTTAGGAGTATAGATAGTGTTAGACGTTAAGTTTAGGGTGTTAGGGTTAGGTTTATGGTTAGGGTAGGGTTGAGTTTAGGGTTAATATTAAGATTAGGGTTAGATTAGGGTTACTGTTCGTATTAGGGTTAGGTTTAGGGATAAGTTTGGAGATAACATTATGTTTAGGGTTGGGGATACGGTTAAGGGTTAGGGGGAGGGTTAGGGTTAGGTTTACACTTAAGGTGAGGGTTATGGTAATTTTTACGGTTAGCGTTAGAGTTGGAGTTAGCCTTAGGTTTAGGGTGAAGTTTCCGTTAATAGTCAGGGTTAGGGTTAAGGTTAGATTAGGGTTAAGGTTGGTGTTAGAGGTCGGTATAGGTTTAGGTTTAGGGTTTGGGCAAGGTTAGGGTTAAGGCTAGGTTTACGGTAAATGGTAGGGCTAGGTTAGGGTTGTTAGGGTTAGGTTTAGAGTAAGAATTAGTGCTAGGAATTAGGGTTAGGGTTAGCGTCAGGTTTAGAGTTATTGTTAGGTTTAGGGTTAAGTTTAAGGCAGAGTTAAGGTTAGGGTTAAGTTTAGGGTTAGAGGAAGAGTCAGGTTTAGGTAAGTGTTAGGGCTAGGATGAAGGTTAGCGTTAGGGTTAGGAAAAGAGTTAGGGGATCGTGAGAGTGTTAGTGTTAGGTTCACAATTAACTTGATGTTTTACGGTGTTACGGTTAGGGGTAGGGTTAGGGTTAGGGTTAGGGTTAGGCCTAGATTTAGGGGATTGTTTACGGTTTGGTTTAGTTTTAGGTTTAGAGTTCGGCATAGGTTTTGGGTAAAATGAGGTCAAGGATGAGGGTTAGGGTAAGGGTTAGGGTTTGGTGTTTGAGTTAAGGTTAGGGGTAGCTTTAGGGGTAGGTTTAGTGTTAGGGTTAGGTTTAAGTGTTTGGGTAAATATTAGGGTCAGGTATAGGGTTAGGTTTAGGGTTAGGGTTAGGTTTTGGTTTAGGGTTAGGTTTAGGGTGAAGTTGAAGTTCAGGGTGAGAGTTGAGCTGAGGGTTAGAGTTAGTGGTTAGGGTTAGGGTTAAGTTTAGGATGAAGTTTAGGGTTAAGGTTAGGTTTAGATTTAGGGTTAGGTTAAGTGTTAGGGTTAAGTCTTGTTAAGTTTAGGACTAGTTGAAGGTTAGGGATAGGGTTAGGTTAAGGTTTGGGGTTAGGTTTTGATTTTAGGGTGAGGGTTATTGCTGGGTTTCCATTGAAGCTGAGTGTGTAGGGTAAGTTTTAGCGTTAGGAATAGGGTTAGAGTTAGATTTGGGGTCAGGGTTAGAGTTAAGTTTCGGGTTAGGTTTATGGTTAGGTTTAGGGCTAGGGTCAGGGTTGGGGGAGATTTAGTGTTACGTTTAGTTTTAGGGTTAGTGTTAGGGTGAAGTTTACGTTAAGCATGAGGTTTAGGGTTGCGGTTAGGGTTCAGGTTCGGGTCAGGGTTAGGTTAGGTTCAGGTTGAGGTTTAGGGTTATGTTTAGTATTAGTGTTAATTTTGGTTAGGGTTAGGGTTTGAATGAAGTTAGGATAGGTTTAGAGTTATGGTTATTGTGAAATTTTGGTTAAGGGTGAGGGTTCGGCTTAGGGTAAGGGTTTGAGTTATATTTACTGGTTAAGGTTATGTTAAGGGTTCCGATTACGTTTAGGCTAAGAATTTGGGTTAGAGTTAGGGTTAGGGGTTAGTGTTTCAGTTAGGTTTAGGATAGGGTTGTACTTAGGGTCAAGTTTAGGGTCACGGTTAGATTTAGAGTTACGATTACAGTTAAGGTGAGGGTTTTGGGTAAGTGTTAGGATTAGGGTTAGGGTTAGGGCTAGGGTTAGGGTTAGAGTTAGGGTTAGGGGTTAGGGTTAGGTTTAAGTTTATGATAGGCTTCAAGTTAGGTTAAGGTTAGGTTAGTGTTCGGGTCAGTGTTAGGATTAGGATTAGGTTTAGGGCGAGGGTTAGGGTCAGAGATATACTAAGGGTTATGTTTAGGGTCACAAGTGGGCCAAGGTTAAGGTTAGGGTTAAAGTTAGGGTTAGCTTTAGGTTAGGGATAGGGTGAAGTTTAAGATAGCTTGAGGGTTAGGGTTATGGCTAAGGTTTGGGTTTGTTTTTAGGTTAGTGTTAAGGTTGTGTTTAGGGTTAGAGCTAAGTTTCCGGGTTTTGTTTAGCTTTAGGGTTAGGGTTAGATTTTAGGTTAGACTTAGGTATAAGAGTTAGGGTTACGATTTGTGTTAGGCATTGTGGTTGGGGTGAGGGTTAGATTTAGGGTTAGGGTTGGGTAGGTTTAGGATTATGGTTATGGTAAGGTGTCAGAGGTTAGAGGTGTAGTTTAGGGTTAGGGTTTGAGTGAGGGTACAGGTTAGGCATTGTGGTTCCGGTCATGGTTAGGTTTAGTTTAGGGTTAGGGTTAGGGTTAGGGTTAGGATTATGGTTAGGTTTCTAATTTGTTTTCGGGTGAGAGTTAGAGTTAGGGTTAATGTTTGGGTTAGGCTTTGGTCTTAGGGGTTAGGGTTTGGGTTAGGGTTAGTGTTATCGTTAGGGCTTAGGGGTTTCAGGTTAGTGTTCTGCTTAGGGCTAGGGTTAGCATTAGGGTTAGGGTGGAAGGATACTGTTAGGAGTTAGAGTGAGGGTTACGGTTAGTTTTACAGCTAAGGTGAGGGTTTAGGGTAAGTGTTATGATTAGGGTTAGAGTTAGAGTTAGGTTTAGATTCAGAGTTAGGGTTAGGTGTAGTATAAGAGTTAGCTTTATATCCAGGTTTAGGATTAGAGTAAGTGTTCTATTTAGGGTCAAGGTTAGAATTAGGGTTAGGATCAGGATTCTGTTTAGGTTTAGTTTCAGAGCTGTTGTAAGGGTTAAATTTAGGGTTAGAGAGGGAGTAGCGTTATGGTTAGGGTTAGGTTTAAGGTAAGGGTTTGGGTTGGGTTTAGGTTGAAGGTTAGGGTTAGGGTTTGGATGAAGTTTAGGTTAGGGTTAAGGTTATTTTTATGGTTAGGGCTAGAGTTTGGGTTTGTGTTCAGGTTAGTGTTAAGGTTAGGTTTAGGGTTCGGTTAGGGTTAGGGCTTATGTTTAGGGTTAGCGTTAGGTTTAGGTTCAGGGTTAGTGTGAAGTTTAGGTTAAGGGCGAAAGTTAGAAATAGGTTTAGGAGTATAGATAGTGTTAGACGTTAAGTTTAGGGTGTTAGGGTTAGGTTTATGGTTAGGGTAGGGTTGAGTTTAGGGTTAATATTAGGATTAGGGTTAGATTAGGGTTACTGTTCGTATTAGGGTTAGGTTTAGGGATAAGTTTGGAGATAACATTATGTTTAGGGTTGGGGATACGGTTAAGGGTTAGGGAGAGGGTTAGGGTTAGGTTTACACTTAAGGTGAGGGTTATGGTAATTGTTATGGTTAGCGTTAGAGTTGGAGTTAGCCTTAGGTTTAGGGTGAAGTTTCCGTTAATAGTCAGGGTTAGGGTTAAGGTTAGATTAGGGTTAAGTTTGGTGTTAGAGGTCGGTATAGGTTTAGGTTTAGGGTTTGGGCAAGGTTAGGGTTAAGGCTAGGTTTACGGTAAATGGTAGGGCTAGGTTAGGGTTGTTAGGGTTAGGTTTAGAGTAAGAATTAGTGCTAGGAATTAGGGTTAGGGTTAGCGTCAGGTTTAGAGTTATTGTTAGGTTTAGGGTTAAGTTTAAGGCAGAGTTAAGGTTAGGGTTAAGTTTAGGGTTAGAGGAAGAGTCAGGTTTAGGTAAGTGTTAGGGCTAGGATGAAGGATAGCGTTAGGGTTAGGAAAAGGGTTAGGGGATCGTGTGAGTGTTAGTGTTAGGTTCACAATTAAGCTGATGTTTTACGGTGTTACGGTTAGGGGTAGGGTTAGGGTTAGGTTTAGGGTTAGGCCTAGATTTAGGGGATTGTTTACGGTTTGGTTTAGTTTTAGGTTTAGGGTTCGGCTTAGGTTTTGGGTAAAAATAGGTCAAGGAAGAGGGTTAGGGTAAGGGTTAGGGTTTGGTGTTTGAGTTAAGGTTAGGGGTAGCTTTAGAGGTAGGTTTAGTGTTAGGGTTAGGTTTAGGTGTTTGGGTAAATATTAGGGTCAGGTATAGGGTTAGGTTTAGGGTTAGGGTTAGGTTTAGGTTGAAGTTGAAGTTAAGAGTGAGAGTTGAGCTGAGGGTTAGAGTTAGTGGTTAGGGTTAGGGTTAAGTTTAGGATGAAGTTTAGGGTTAAGGTTAGGTTTCGATTTAGGGTTAGGTTAAGTGTTAGGGTTAAGTCTTGTTAAGTTTAGGACTAGGTGAAGGTTAGGGATAGGGTTAGGTTAAGGTTTGGGGTTAGGTTTTGATTTTAGGGTGAGGGTTATTGCTGGGTTTCCATTGAAGCTGAGTGTGTAGGGTAAGTTTTAGCGTTGGGAATAGGGTTAGAGTTAGATTTGGGGTCAGGGTTAGAGTTAAGTTTCGGGTTAGGTTTATGGTTAGGTTTAGGGCTAGGGTCAGGGTTGGGGGAGATTTAGTGTTACGTTTAGTTTTAGGGTTAGTGTTAGGGTGAAGTTTATGTTAAGCATGAGGTTTAGGGTTGCGGTTAGGGTTCAGGTTTGGGTCAGGGTTAGGTTAGGTTCAGGTTGAGGTTTAGGGTTATGTTTAGTATCAGTGTTAATTTTGGTTAGGGTTAGGGTTTGAATGAAGTTAGGGTAGGTTTAGGGTTATGGTTAGTGTGAAATTTTGGTTAAGGGTGAGGGTTCGGCTTAGGGTAAGGGTTTGAGTTATATTTACTGGTTAAGGTTATGTTAAGGGTTTCGATTAGGTTTAGGCTAAGGATTTGGGTTAGAGTTAGGGTTAGGGGTTAGTGTTTCAGTTAGGTTTAGGATAGGGTTGTACTTAGGGTCAAGTTTAGGGTTACGGTTAGATTTAGAGTTACGATTACAGTTAAGGTGAGGGTTTTGGGTAAGTGTTAGGATTAGGGTTAGGGTTAGGGCTAGGGTTAGGGTTAGAGTTAGGGTTAGGGGTTAGGGTTAGGTTTAAGTTTATGATAGGCTTCAAGTTAGGTTAAGGTTAGGTTAGTGTTCGGGTCAGTGTTAGGATTAGGATTAGGTTTAGGGCGAGGGTTAGGGTCAGAGATATACTAAGGGTTATGTTTAGGGTCACAAGTGGGCCAAGGTTAAGGTTAGGGTTAAAGTTAGGGTTAGCTTTAGGTTAGGGATAGGGTGAAGTTTAAGATAGCTGGAGGGTTAGGGTTATGGCTAAGGTTTGGGTTGGTTTTTAGGTTAGTGTTAAGGTTGTGTTTAGGGTTAGAGCTAAGTTTCCGGGTTTTGTTTAGCTTTAGGGTTAGGGTTAGATTTTAGGTTAGACTTAGGTATAAGAGTTAGGGTTACGATTTGTGTTAGGCATTGTGGTTGGGGTGAGGGTTAGATTTAGGGTTAGGGTTGGGTAGGTTTAGGATTATGCTTATGGTAAAGTGTCAGAGGTTAGAGGTGTAGTTTAGGGTTAGGGTTTGAGTGAGGGTACAGGTTAGGCATTGTGGTTCCGGTCATGGTTAGGTTTAGTTTAGGGTTAGGGTTAGGGTTAGTGTTAGGTTTCTAATTAGTTTTCGGGTTAGAGTTAGAGTTAGGGTTAATGTTTGGGTTAGGCTTTGGTCTTAGGGGTTAGGGTTTGGGTTAGGGTTAGTGTTATCATTAGGGCTTAGGGGTTTCAGGTTAGTGTTCTGCTTAGGGCTAGGGTTAGCTTTAGGGTTAGGGTGGAAGGATACTGTTAGGAGTTAGAGTGAGGGTTACGGTTAGTTTTACAGCTAAGGTGAGGGTTTAGGGTAAGTGTTATGATTAGGGTTAGAGTTAGGTTTAGATTCAGAGTTAGGGTTAGGTGTAGGATAAGAGTTAGCTTTATGTCCAGGTTTAGGATTAGAGTTAGTGTTCTATTTAGGGTCAAGGTTAGCATTAGGGTTAGGATCAGGATTATGTTTAGGTTTAGTTCCAGAGCTGTTGTAAGGGTTAAATTTAGGGTTAGAGAGGGACTAGCGTTATGGTTAGGGTTAGGTTTAAGGTAAGGGTTTGGGTTGGGTTTAGGTTGAAGGTTAGGGTTAGGGTTTGGATGAAGTTTAGGTTAGGGTTAAGGTTATTTTTATGGTTAGGGCTAGAGTTTGGGTTTGTGTTCAGGTTAGTGTTAAGGTTAGGTTTAGGGTTCGGTTAGGGTTAGGGCTTATGTTTAGGGTTAGCGTTAGGTTTAGGTTCAGGGTTAGTGTGAAGTTTAGGTTAAGGGCGAAAGTTAGAAATAGGTTTAGGAGTATAGATAGTGTTAGACGTTAAGTTTAGGGTGTTAGGGTTAGGTTTATGGTTAGGGTAGGGTTGAGTTTAGGGTTAATATTAGGATTAGGGTTAGATTAGGGTTACTGTTCGTACTAGGGTTAGGTTTAGGGATAAGTTTGGAGATAACATTATGTTTAGGGTTGGGGATACGGTTAAGGGTTAGGGAGAGGGTTAGGGTTAGGTTTCCACTTAAGGTGAGGGTTATGGTAATTGTTATGGTTAGCGTTAGAGTTGGAGTTAGCCTTAGGTTTAGGGTGAAGTTTCCGTTAATAGTCAGGGTTAGGGTTAAGGTTAGATTAGGGTTGAGGTTGGTGTTAGAGTTCGGTATAGGTTTAGGTTTAGGATTTGGGCAAGGTTAGGGTTAAGGCTAGGTTTACGGTAAATGGTAGGGCTAGGTTAGGGTTGTTAGGGTTAGGTTTAGAGTAAGAATTAGTGCTAGGAATTAGGCTTAGGGTTAGCATCAGGTTTAGAGTTATTGTTAGGTTTAGGGTTAAGTTTAAGGCAGAGTTAAGGTTAGGGTTAATTTTAGAGTTAGAGGAAGAGTCAGGTTTAGGTAAGTGTTAGGGCTAGGATGAAGGATAGCGTTAGGGTTAGGAAAAGGGTTAGGGGATCGTGTGAGTGTTAGTGTTAGGTTCACAATTAAGCTGATGTTTTACGGTGTTACGGTTAGGGGTAGGGTTAGGGTTAGGTTTAGGGTTAGGCCTAGATTTAGGGGATTGTTTACGGTTTGGTTTAGTTTTAGGTTTAGGGTTCGGCTTAGGTTTTGGGTAAAAATAGGTCAAGGATGAGGGTTAGGGTAAGGGTTAGGGTTTGGTGTTTGAGTTAAGGTTAGGGGTAGCTTTAGGGGTAGGTTTAGTGTTAGGGTTAGGTTTAGGTGTTTGGGTAAATATTAGGGTCAGGTATAGGGTTAGGTTTAGGGTTAGGGTTAGGTTTTGGTTTAGGGTTAGGTTTAGGGTGAAGCTGAAGTTCAGGGTGAGAGTTGAGCTGAGGGTTAGAGTTAGTGGTTAGGGTTAGGGTTAAGTTTAGGATGAAGTTTAGGGTTAAGGTTAGGTTTCGATTTAGGGTTAGGTTAAGTGTTACGGTTAAGTCTTGTTAAGTTTAGGACTAGGTGAAGGTTAGGGATAGGGTTAGGTTAAGGTTTGGGTTAGGTTTTGATTTTAGGGTGAGGGTTATTGCTGGGTTTCCATTGAAGCTGAGTGTGTAGGGTAAGTTTTAGCGTTAGGAATAGGGTTAGAGTTAGATTTGGGGTCAGGGTTAGAGTTAAGTTTCGGGTTAGGTTTATGGTTAGGTTTAGGGCTAGGGTCAGGGTTGGGGGAGATTTAGTGTTACGTTTAGTTTTAGGGTTAGTGTTAGGGTGAAGTTTATGTTAAGCATGAGGTTTAGGGTTGCGGTTAGGGTTCAGGTTCGGGTCAGGGTTAGGTTAGGTTCAGGTTGAGGTTTAGGGTTATGTTTAGTATCAGTGTTAATTTTGGTTAGGGTTAGGGTTTGAATGAAGTTAGGGTAGGTTTAGGGTTATGGTTAGTGTGAAATTTTGGTTAAGGGTGAGGGTTCGGCTTAGGGTAAGGGTTTGAGTTATATTTACTGATTAAGGTTATGTTAAGGGTTTCGATTAGGTTTAGGCTAAGGATTTGGGTTAGAGTTAGGGTTAGGGGTTAGTGTTTCAGTTAGGTTTAGGATAGGGTTGTACTTAGGGTCAAGTTTAGGGTTACGGTTAGATTTAGAGTTACGATTACAGTTAAGGTGAGGGTTTTGGGTAAGTGTTAGGATTAGGGTTAGGGTTAGGGCTAGGGTTAGGGTTAGAGTTAGGGTTAGGGGTTAGGGTTAGGTTTAAGTTTATGATAGGCTTCAAGTTAGGTTAAGGTAAGGTTAGTGTTAGGGTCAGTGTTAGGATTAGGATTAGGTTTCGGGCGAGGGTTAGGGTCAGAGATATACTAAGGGTTATGTTTAGGGTCACAAGTGGGCCAAGGTTAAGGTTAGGGTTAAAGTTAGGGTTAGCTTTAGGTTAAGGATAGGGTGAAGTTTAAGAGAGGTTGAGGGTTAGGGTTATGGCTAAGGTTTGGGTTTGTTTTTAGGTTAGTGTTAAGGTTGTGTTTAGGGTTAGAGCTAAGTTTACGGGTTTTGTTTAGCTTTAGGGTTAGGGTTAGATTTTAGGTTAGACTTAGGTATAAGAGTTAGGGTTACGATTTGTGTTAGGCATTGTGGTTGGGGTGAGGGTTAGATTTAGGGTTAGGGTTGGGTAGGTTTAGGATTATGGTTATGGTAAGGTGTCAGAGGTTAGAGGTGTAGTTTAGGGTTAGGGTTTGAGTGAGGGTACAGGTTAGGCATTGTGGTTCCGGTCATGGTTAGGTTTAGTTTAGGGTTAGGGTTAGGGTTAGTGTTAGGTTTCTAATTAGTTTTCGGGTTAGAGTTAGAGTTAGGGTTAATGTTTGGGTTAGGCTTTGGTCTTAGGGGTTAGGGTTTGGGTTAGGGTTAGTGTTATCATTAGGGCTTAGGGGTTTCAGGTTAGTGTTCTGCTTAGGGCTAGGGTTAGCTTTAGGGTTAGGGTGGAAGGATACTGTTAGGAGTTAGAGTGAGGGTTACGGTTAGTTTTACAGCTAAGGTGAGGGTTTAGGGTAAGTGTTATGATTAGGGTTAGAGTTAGGTTTAGATTCAGAGTTAGGGTTAGGTGTAGGATAAGAGTTAGCTTTATGTCCAGGTTTAGGATTAGAGTTAGTGTTCTATTTAGGGTCAAGGTTAGAATTAGGGTTAGGATCAGGATTATGTTTAGGTTTAGTTCCAGAGCTGTTGTAAGGGTTAAATTTAGGGTTAGAGAGGGACTAGCGTTATGGTTAGGGTTAGGTTTAAGGTAAGGGTTTGGGTTGGGTTTAGGTTGAAGGTTAGGGTTAGGGTTTGGATGAAGTTTAGGTTAGGGTTAAGGTTATTTTTATGGTTAGGGCTAGAGTTTGGGTTTGTGTTCAGGTTAGTGTTAAGGTTAGGTTTAGGGTTCGGTTAGGGTTAGGGCTTATGTTTAGGGTTAGCGTTAGGTTTAGGTTCAGGGTTAGTGTGAAGTTTAGGTTAAGGGCGAAAGTTAGAAATAGGTTTAGGAGTATAGATAGTGTTAGACGTTAAGTTTAGGGTGTTAGGGTTAGGTTTATGGTTAGGGTAGGGTTGAGTTTAGGGTTAATATTAGGATTAGGGTTAGATTAGGGTTACTGTTCGTACTAGGGTTAGGTTTAGGGATAAGTTTGGAGATAACATTATGTTTAGGGTTGGGGATACGGTTAAGGGTTAGGGAGAGGGTTAGGGTTAGGTTTCCACTTAAGGTGAGGGTTATGGTAATTGTTATGGTTAGCGTTAGAGTTGGAGTTAGCCTTAGGTTTAGGGTGAAGTTTCCGTTAATAGTCAGGGTTAGGGTTAAGGTTAGATTAGGGTTGAGGTTGGTGTTAGAGTTCGGTATAGGTTTAGGTTTAGGATTTGGGCAAGTTTAGGGTTAAGGCTAGGTTTACGGTAAATGGTAGGGCTAGGTTAGGGTTGTTAGGGTTAGGTTTAGAGTAAGAATTAGTGCTAGGAATTAGGCTTAGGGTTAGCATCAGGTTTAGAGTTATTGTTAGGTTTAGGGTTAAGTTTAAGGCAGAGTTAAGGTTAGGGTTAATTTTAGAGTTAGAGGAAGAGTCAGGTTTAGGTAAGTGTTAGGGCTAGGATGAAGGATAGCGTTAGGGTTAGGAAAAGGGTTAGGGGATCGTGTGAGTGTTAGTGTTAGGTTCACAATTAAGCTGATGTTTTACGGTGTTACGGTTAGGGGTAGGGTTAGGGTTAGGTTTAGGGTTAGGCCTAGATTTAGGGGATTGTTTACGGTTTGGTTTAGTTTTAGGTTTAGGGTTCGGCTTAGGTTTTGGGTAAAAATAGGTCAAGGATGAGGGTTAGGGTAAGGGTTAGGGTTTGGTGTTTGAGTTAAGGTTAGGGGTAGCTTTAGGGGTAGGTTTAGTGTTAGGGTTAGGTTTAGGTGTTTGGGTAAATATTAGGGTCAGGTATAGGGTTAGGTTTAGGGTTAGGGTTAGGTTTTGGTTTAGGGTTAGGTTTAGGGTGAAGCTGAAGTTCAGGGTGAGAGTTGAGCTGAGGGTTAGAGTTAGTGGTTAGGGTTAGGGTTAAGTTTAGGATGAAGTTTAGGGTTAAGGTTAGGTTTCGATTTAGGGTTAGGTTAAGTGTTACGGTTAAGTCTTGTTAAGTTTAGGACTAGGTGAAGGTTAGGGATAGGGTTAGGTTAAGGTTTGGGTTAGGTTTTGATTTTAGGGTGAGGGTTATTGCTGGGTTTCCATTGAAGCTGAGTGTGTAGGGTAAGTTTTAGCGTTAGGAATAGGGTTAGAGTTAGATTTGGGGTCAGGGTTAGAGTTAAGTTTCGGGTTAGGTTTATGGTTAGGTTTAGGGCTAGGGTCAGGGTTGGGGGAGATTTAGTGTTACGTTTAGTTTTAGGGTTAGTGTTAGGGTGAAGTTTATGTTAAGCATGAGGTTTAGGGTTGCGGTTAGGGTTCAGGTTCGGGTCAGGGTTAGGTTAGGTTCAGGTTGAGGTTTAGGGTTATGTTTAGTATCAGTGTTAATTTTGGTTAGGGTTAGGGTTTGAATGAAGTTAGGGTAGGTTTAGGGTTATGGTTAGTGTGAAATTTTGGTTAAGGGTGAGGGTTCGGCTTAGGGTAAGGGTTTGAGTTATATTTACTGGTTAAGGTTATGTTAAGGGTTTCGATTAGGTTTAGGCTAAGGATTTGGGTTAGAGTTAGGGTTAGGGGTTAGTGTTTCAGTTAGGTTTAGGATAGGGTTGTACTTAGGGTCAAGTTTAGGGTTACGGTTAGATTTAGAGTTACGATTACAGTTAAGGTGAGGGTTTTGGGTAAGTGTTAGGATTAGGGTTAGGGTTAGGGCTAGGGTTAGGGTTAGAGTTAGGGTTAGGGGTTAGGGTTAGGTTTAAGTTTATGATAGGCTTCAAGTTAGGTTAAGGTAAGGTTAGTGTTAGGGTCAGTGTTAGGATTAGGATTAGGTTTCGGGCGAGGGTTAGGGTCAGAGATATACTAAGGGTTATGTTTAGGGTCACAAGTGGGCCAAGGTTAAGGTTAGGGTTAAAGTTAGGGTTAGCTTTAGGTTAAGGATAGGGTGAAGTTTAAGAGAGGTTGAGGGTTAGGGTTATGGCTAAGGTTTGGGTTTGTTTTTAGGTTAGTGTTAAGGTTGTGTTTAGGGTTAGAGCTAAGTTTACGGGTTTTGTTTAGCTTTAGGGTTAGGGTTAGATTTTAGGTTAGACTTAGGTATAACAGTTAGGGTTACGATTTGTGTTAGGCATTGTGGTTGGGGTGAGGGTTAGATTTAGGGTTAGGGTTGGGTAGGTTTAGGATTATGGTTATGGTAAGGTGTCAGAGGTTAGAGGTGTAGTTTAGGGTTAGGGTTTGAGTGAGGGTACAGGTTAGGCATTGTGGTTCCGGTCATGGTTAGGTTTAGTTTAGGGTTAGGGTTAGGGTTAGTGTTAGGTTTCTAATTAGTTTTCGGGTTAGAGTTAGAGTTAGGGTTAATGTTTGGGTTAGGCTTTGGTCTTAGGGGTTAGGGTTTGGGTTAGGGTTAGTGTTATCATTAGGGCTTAGGGGTTTCAGGTTAGTGTTCTGCTTAGGGCTAGGGTTAGCTTTAGGGTTAGGGTGGAAGGATACTGTTAGGAGTTAGAGTGAGGGTTACGGTTAGTTTTACAGCTAAGGTGAGGGTTTAGGGTAAGTGTTATGATTAGGGTTAGAGTTAGGTTTAGATTCAGAGTTAGGGTTAGGTGTAGGATAAGAGTTAGCTTTATGTCCAGGTTTAGGATTAGAGTTAGTGTTCTATTTAGGGTCAAGGTTAGAATTAGGGTTAGGATCAGGATTATGTTTAGGTTTAGTTCCAGAGCTGTTGTAAGGGTTAAATTTAGGGTTAGAGAGGGACTAGCGTTATGGTTAGGGTTAGGTTTAAGGTAAGGGTTTGGGTTGGGTTTAGGTTGAAGGTTAGGGTTAGGGTTTGGATGAAGTTTAGGTTAGGGTTAAGGTTATTTTTATGGTTAGGGCTAGAGTTTGGGTTTGTGTTCAGGTTAGTGTTAAGGTTAGGTTTAGGGTTCGGTTAGGGTTAGGGCTTATGTTTAGGGTTAGCGTTAGGTTTAGGTTCAGGGTTAGTGTGAAGTTTAGGTTAAGGGCGAAAGTTAGAAATAGGTTTAGGAGTATAGATAGTGTTAGACGTTAAGTTTAGGGTGTTAGGGTTAGGTTTATGGTTAGGGTAGGGTTGAGTTTAGGGTTAATATTAGGATTAGGGTTAGATTAGGGTTACTGTTCGTACTAGGGTTAGGTTTAGGGATAAGTTTGGAGATAACATTATGTTTAGGGTTGGGGATACGGTTAAGGGTTAGGGAGAGGGTTAGGGTTAGGTTTCCACTTAAGGTGAGGGTTATGGTAATTGTTATGGTTAGCGTTAGAGTTGGAGTTAGCCTTAGGTTTAGGGTGAAGTTTCCGTTAATAGTCAGGGTTAGGGTTAAGGTTAGATTAGGGTTGAGGTTGGTGTTAGAGTTCGGTATAGGTTTAGGTTTAGGATTTGGGCAAGGTTAGGGTTAAGGCTAGGTTTACGGTAAATGGTAGGGCTAGGTTAGGGTTGTTAGGGTTAGGTTTAGAGTAAGAATTAGTGCTAGGAATTAGGCTTAGGGTTAGCATCAGGTTTAGAGTTATTGTTAGGTTTAGGGTTAAGTTTAAGGCAGAGTTAAGGTTAGGGTTAATTTTAGAGTTAGAGGAAGAGTCAGGTTTAGGTAAGTGTTAGGGCTAGGATGAAGGATAGCGTTAGGGTTAGGAAAAGGGTTAGGGGATCGTGTGAGTGTTAGTGTTAGGTTCACAATTAAGCTGATGTTTTACGGTGTTACGGTTAGGGGTAGGGTTAGGGTTAGGTTTAGGGTTAGGCCTAGATTTAGGGGATTGTTTACGGTTTGGTTTAGTTTTAGGTTTAGGGTTCGGCTTAGGTTTTGGGTAAAAATAGGTCAAGGATGAGGGTTAGGGTAAGGGTTAGGGTTTGGTGTTTGAGTTAAGGTTAGGGGTAGCTTTAGGGGTAGGTTTAGTGTTAGGGTTAGGTTTAGGTGTTTGGGTAAATATTAGGGTCAGGTATAGGGTTAGGTTTAGGGTTAGGGTTAGGTTTTGGTTTAGGGTTAGGTTTAGGGTGAAGCTGAAGTTCAGGGTGAGAGTTGAGCTGAGGGTTAGAGTTAGTGGTTAGGGTTAGGGTTAAGTTTAGGATGAAGTTTAGGGTTAAGGTTAGGTTTCGATTTAGGGTTAGGTTAAGTGTTACGGTTAAGTCTTGTTAAGTTTAGGACTAGGTGAAGGTTAGGGATAGGGTTAGGTTAAGGTTTGGGTTAGGTTTTGATTTTAGGGTGAGGGTTATTGCTGGGTTTCCATTGAAGCTGAGTGTGTAGGGTAAGTTTTAGCGTTAGGAATAGGGTTAGAGTTAGATTTGGGGTCAGGGTTAGAGTTAAGTTTCGGGTTAGGTTTATGGTTAGGTTTAGGGCTAGGGTCAGGGTTGGGGGAGATTTAGTGTTACGTTTAGTTTTAGGGTTAGTGTTAGGGTGAAGTTTATGTTAAGCATGAGGTTTAGGGTTGCGGTTAGGGTTCAGGTTCGGGTCAGGGTTAGGTTAGGTTCAGGTTGAGGTTTAGGGTTATGTTTAGTATCAGTGTTAATTTTGGTTAGGGTTAGGGTTTGAATGAAGTTAGGGTAGGTTTAGGGTTATGGTTAGTGTGAAATTTTGGTTAAGGGTGAGGGTTCGGCTTAGGGTAAGGGTTTGAGTTATATTTACTGGTTAAGGTTATGTTAAGGGTTTCGATTAGGTTTAGGCTAAGGATTTGGGTTAGAGTTAGGGTTAGGGGTTAGTGTTTCAGTTAGGTTTAGGATAGGGTTGTACTTAGGGTCAAGTTTAGGGTTACGGTTAGATTTAGAGTTACGATTACAGTTAAGGTGAGGGTTTTGGGTAAGTGTTAGGATTAGGGTTAGGGTTAGGGCTAGGGTTAGGGTTAGAGTTAGGGTTAGGGGTTAGGGTTAGGTTTAAGTTTATGATAGGCTTCAAGTTAGGTTAAGGTAAGGTTAGTGTTAGGGTCAGTGTTAGGATTAGGATTAGGTTTCGGGCGAGGGTTAGGGTCAGAGATATACTAAGGGTTATGTTTAGGGTCACAAGTGGGCCAAGGTTAAGGTTAGGGTTAAAGTTAGGGTTAGCTTTAGGTTAAGGATAGGGTGAAGTTTAAGAGAGGTTGAGGGTTAGGGTTATGGCTAAGGTTTGGGTTTGTTTTTAGGTTAGTGTTAAGGTTGTGTTTAGGGTTAGAGCTAAGTTTACGGGTTTTGTTTAGCTTTAGGGTTAGGGTTAGATTTTAGGTTAGACTTAGGTATAAGAGTTAGGGTTACGATTTGTGTTAGGCATTGTGGTTGGGGTGAGGGTTAGATTTAGGGTTAGGGTTGGGTAGGTTTAGGATTATGGTTATGGTAAGGTGTCAGAGGTTAGAGGTGTAGTTTAGGGTTAGGGTTTGAGTGAGGGTACAGGTTAGGCATTGTGGTTCCGGTCATGGTTAGGTTTAGTTTAGGGTTAGGGTTAGGGTTAGTGTTAGGTTTCTAATTAGTTTTCGGGTTAGAGTTAGAGTTAGGGTTAATGTTTGGGTTAGGCTTTGGTCTTAGGGGTTAGGGTTTGGGTTAGGGTTAGTGTTATCATTAGGGCTTAGGGGTTTCAGGTTAGTGTTCTGCTTAGGGCTAGGGTTAGCTTTAGGGTTAGGGTGGAAGGATACTGTTAGGAGTTAGAGTGAGGGTTACGGTTAGTTTTACAGCTAAGGTGAGGGTTTAGGGTAAGTGTTATGATTAGGGTTAGAGTTAGGTTTAGATTCAGAGTTAGGGTTAGGTGTAGGATAAGAGTTAGCTTTATGTCCAGGTTTAGGATTAGAGTTAGTGTTCTATTTAGGGTCAAGGTTAGAATTAGGGTTAGGATCAGGATTATGTTTAGGTTTAGTTCCAGAGCTGTTGTAAGGGTTAAATTTAGGGTTAGAGAGGGACTAGCGTTATGGTTAGGGTTAGGTTTAAGGTAAGGGTTTGGGTTGGGTTTAGGTTGAAGGTTAGGGTTAGGGTTTGGATGAAGTTTAGGTTAGGGTTAAGGTTATTTTTATGGTTAGGCCTAGAGTTTGGGTTTGTGTTCAGGTTAGTGTTAAGGTTAGGTTTAGGGTTCGGTTAGGGTTAGGGCTTATGTTTAGGGTTAGCGTTAGGTTTAGGTTCAGGGTTAGTGTGAAGTTTAGGTTAAGGGCGAAAGTTAGAAATAGGTTTAGGAGTATAGATAGTGTTAGACGTTAAGTTTAGGGTGTTAGGGTTAGGTTTATGGTTAGGGTAGGGTTGAGTTTAGGGTTAATATTAGGATTAGGGTTAGATTAGGGTTACTGTTCGTATTAGGGTTAGGTTTAGGGATAAGTTTGGAGATAACATTATGTTTAGGGTTGGGGATACGGTTAAGGGTTAGGGAGAGGGTTAGGGTTAGGTTTCCACTTAAGGTGAGGGTTATGGTAATTGTTATGGTTAGCGTTAGAGTTGGAGTTAGCCTTAGGTTTAGGGTGAAGTTTCCGTTAATAGTCAGGGTTAGGGTTAAGGTTAGATTAGGGTTGAGGTTGGTGTTAGAGTTCGGTATAGGTTTAGGTTTAGGATTTGGGCAAGGTTAGGGTTAAGGCTAGGTTTACGGTAAATGGTAGGGCTAGGTTAGGGTTGTTAGGGTTAGGTTTAGAGTAAGAATTAGTGCTAGGAATTAGGCTTAGGGTTAGCATCAGGTTTAGAGTTATTGTTAGGTTTAGGGTTAAGTTTAAGGCAGAGTTAAGGTTAGGGTTAATTTTAGAGTTAGAGGAAGAGTCAGGTTTAGGTAAGTGTTAGGGCTAGGATGAAGGATAGCGTTAGGGTTAGGAAAAGGGTTAGGGGATCGTGTGAGTGTTAGTGTTAGGTTCACAATTAAGCTGATGTTTTACGGTGTTACGGTTAGGGGTAGGGTTAGGGTTAGGTTTAGGGTTAGGCCTAGATTTAGGGGATTGTTTACGGTTTGGTTTAGTTTTAGGTTTAGGGAATACTATCTCTCTATG